>NW_025385974.1:0-3370 GCF_016433145.1 Gracilinanus agilis
GAAGGAGAGAGGAAGGAAGGAAGGAAGGAAGGAAGGAAGGAAGGAAGAAGAAAGAAGAAGTCTAGTAGATCTACCATTATATATGAGAAATACCACATTCATAGCCCCTCAGCTAAACAAAAAAGAAGAAAAAGAAAGTTAATTGATATCTTTTTTACCAAAAATCACAACATGACTATTATAAGCATATTGCATTTACTTTTGCCTTTGTGGTTGTAATCATTGAGTATGTTCTTTCCCTGGTTCTATGTACTCCACCTTAGAGTGACTGTAGTAGAACTAATGTTCTTTTAAGTCTTTCCATGATTCTCCATACTCTTCACATGCATCATTTCTTATATAACCACAGTTTGTTTATCTATTCTCCAATCAACGGTCGGATACTTTTTGTCTTTGCTACTATTAAATATATATATATATATATATATGTACATATATATATAGCACTCTATTTAACATAAGGAGATTGTCCCCAAATAATTAGCTATTTTTTTCAAATTTTGAAAGTATTTGCTTTTACCATATCTATGATGGGTTATAAATATATGGTCATTTTTGTTGGAACTAGATAGAAGAAGGTAGGCAGGAAAAAAATTTACTGGGTATCTGAAAGTAGGGGGAAAGAGAGGGAGAAAAAGAGAGACTAAGCTATAGAGAGGAAGAGAGACAGAGACCTGAGATAGAATGTATGTGGACACCTCTCTACCGATAAATGTGATAAACTTGGATCAATTGGACACCTTATCATCTCCTCCAGTTTTCCTATGATGGCTTATAATGTTACCAAATAAAACTGCAGTTCCATTATGGCTTTTTAATTCACAGTTTCGCATCATTTCTTCTATATTTAGAACAAGCTTAGCTTGTTTACAGAGTGATATCTCATTAACAAACCTTCATGTCAGACTCTCTCCATAAAATACCAGAACATAAGTAAATTGGTGCTTTAATAAAAAAAAAAAAGACACAAATGTGAAGGCTAGAGATGGGTAGAGGGAAGAAGGAATGGAAATGAAGCCCAGAATACAAATGTGTTCATGAATAAACACCTACACATCATACTCTTCATATGTGGGTTATTTGTAGCTTTTGCATCCCCAAGAAACAGCAGAGTATAAGAGAAAATTTATTGGTCTTAGAGTTAAACCACATGGACTCTAAGCTCAGCTCTTATATTTATTAGATATATGGTGCTACATAAGTTATTTTAATTTTCTGAATTTTCTCATCTGCATAATAGGAATGATAATTTTAAAAATAATAATATAAAATGTCTCACAAGAATGCTGTGATTTAAAAAAAAAAACTTGTAGACCCTAAAACCAGTGGTTCCCAAACTTTTTTGGCCTACTTCCCCCTTTCCAGAAAAAATATTACTTAGCCCCCTGGAAATTAATTTTTTTCATTTTAATAGCAATTAATGGGAAAGATAAATGCACCTGTGGCCATCACTGCCTCACTGGATCACTGCAGTACCCACCAGAGGGTGGTAGTGCCCACTTTGGGAATCACTGCCCTAAAACTTTTTGTAAATGTGAGTTCCCTTCTTCTCTTTCTTTTTTTTTTCAAGTCTACCAGCATTTTTAAATTACGCACTGTGTGGCATATACTTTAGGTAGTAAAAAAACAAATGAGTGATTTCTAAAATCTGTTTGTACTCTACTAGGGAAACTGAGGCAAATAATAATAACAGATAATTAAATTGGGCTTCAAAGTTTACAGTGTTGTATATGCATTACTTCATTTGTGTTTCAAAGATCATCCCCATTTTACAAATAAAGAAACAGGTTCAGAAACCTTGTAAATGACCATGACCATGGAGCTACGAAGTGTCAGAGCCAGATTCAAATCTAGGTTTTCCTTGACTCTAGAGATAGCATTCTTACAATTACTCTATTCTAAGGCAAAGGATCAATATTAAAATATTAATAGCAACAGAAAAAATGAAAAAGTTACTTCCTGCTTATGATAATCAAGGAGGGCTCGGTGGAAGAAGGAACATAAAATATGGGCCTTGGAGCATGGATGGGATTTTATCAAGTGAGGAGAAGACATTCCAAATAGAAGTAAAACCAAGAACCATTCTTTTTAAACTCTTAGAAACACACTTGAATTGTTCTTTCCTCCTATGAAATGTGTCAAACAGCCACAACACTTTTCTATAAAATATCTTATGTGCCTCAAAAAATTGAAGGCAATAGAAAATGTTAATTGGCATTTTCATTATTTAAAATGATCATTTCTGTCCGTGAAGAAACTCAGAAATATTTTTATGTGAGAAACAACTTTCTCTTTGATTGGTTTGCATTATACATTATGTAAAGTTCTTATCATTACTTTTTTCTTTTTTCAACATCTCAGCAAACATTTATGCAGGGCCTACTATGAAGGAAGCACCATTTGGGTTCTAAAGCTACAAATGCAAAAACAAAATGGTGCCTGCCCTCAGGGAGCTTATGTGTATATAAAGGCAATACAACACAAATATCAATCAAATACAGATTGATTTTGTTGGGGAAGTGGGGAGAATACATTTACAACTTTGTCTTTTCATTTCAACTTTTTGAAACAGGTAAGATTTGAAATAAAATATAAACCTTCACTTCCCAAATTTCTGAGGAAATATCAAGGCCATCTCCAACATTAGTTGGGAGGTTTTCATGTAAAAGCAAACATAATAGCTCCTTGATTAGAATCAGGATTTCCTCTGGATGCTACATTCTCCTGCTGAACTCATTAGTACTCTGGAGTGAGGAAAACCCAACCCCCTGTCTCTGAGGATTAGCTCTGCTGTTATCCAGGAAACAAAAGAGATCAAAGGTGTCAGGCTGTGTCCCACAGAGATGAAATCCAGTAAACAGGATTATCTACAAAACTATTACACACCCGAACAAACAGACCTGAAAACCCAACCAGGTCCTAGAGACTGCTGAAGCAAAGCTCAATGCCAGCTAATTTACCATGGGGTGATACTAACCTGGAGAATATCCCACAGAGCTAATTAACACCTTCCATTAAGGAACCCAGGGGAATGGTTACTGAGATGCCAGAGTTTCCATACTGAGTCACTCATCCCACCAAAAAGGATGTCTGTATCTTGGCTAGCCAGGGATACTGGTCTTCCTTTGAAGAGGCAGTTTGTATATTACAGACATTGACAGCTTGTCCATTTCAGACCTAGATGAGAACTCCAGAACCTCAGCCAAAACCAGGTCCAGGGCACAGGAAAGTATATTCTTTACAGAGGAAATTGTGTTCAGCTAGATTGCTTAACTTCCAAATTTGCTGCCCCCACCCCCCCCCGCACCTAAACACTTCAAAATAAATTATTTTGCCATTGAACTTAGTAATATCTTTGTAAACAAATTAT
>NW_025385975.1:0-3926 GCF_016433145.1 Gracilinanus agilis
CTCTCTCTCTCTCTCTCTCTCTCTCTCTCTCTCTCTCCCCCTCCCTTCTCTCCCACACCCTCCCTCCCTCTCTCCTCTCTATTTCTCTGCAACTCGACCCTCCTCCCTCTCCCTCCAGTTCCTTTCTTTTATGAGGCTTTAAATACATCATTTAATCAACTCTACGATCTCAATTTAGCTCAGTTGTTGACTTGCACGGATGAGGAGATCCCGAAGACCCCACAGATTGCAGGCTGGTTCAATGGGGCCATTTTCCATGCCTTTCAGCACCCCCCTCCCTCTTCCCTCACTCCCTCCGCCTCCCATCCTCTCCAGCAGGTTATCTTGGAGCAAACCTGATCCCAATCCGAGCCCCAGGCAGGGGGGATTGGGGTGGGGGGATGGGGGAGGGTAGTGAAGGCGGGAAGGCGATTCTACCTGCTTGATGGAGACCTGTCAATCAGCCCTGAAGCTTTGTCCAGTATTATCAGTGTGAAATTACCAGAGTGGCCTCATTATCTGCTTCCTACATGTTAGGATTCAATATTCCAATTCAGACTGTAATAATCTCAATTTAAAACAAAAATAACTTCTCTCTGTCAGGAGCTGAGAATAAGGAGGAGGAATGGGGTGACTGGGGGGTGGAGACAGGGGAGGGAGGGAAGAGAAAGAACCGGGGGCTGGAGGCCTGGAAACCTGAGTCTGTGCCACCAGCGTGCTCCGTGGCCATGGGTCAGGGGAATTCTCCTGCTCCGGCCTCAGTTTACTCATCTGTAAAACAAGAGGGTTCCACTTGAGCAGCTCTAACCGCTGATACTTGCTCTGCTGAATCGGCCCCCTCCCCGGTGCTGATATCCTCCGTGCCATGTTCCCTCCCAGCTGGCCATTCTGGGTTCCAAGAACCCTCCCAGCTCTCTAGTCTAAGATTTCTCCCAGGTGGGTCATTCTAGGGATCCAGAGCCAGGCCGTTTCGCTCCCCAAACACACGAGGAGACCGAGAACTTGGTGATAAATAGAAAGAACAAACATCCAGATGAAAAAGCCACATTGCCCGCATTTTCTCCAATCGCCTTTCCTGTTTGCTTTTTGGTAATAGCGTGCTTTGGGTGGCGATGATGGCATGTGCGTGTGTGTGCATGCGTGTGTGTGTGTGTGTGTGTGTGAGTGTGTGTGTGTGAGTGTGTGAGTGTGAGTGTGTCCCCGCCTAGGAAAAAAGGCTTATGTGACTTTAAAATATTCTTCTTTCTTTCCATGACTATACCCTTAATCTTATAAGGGGAATGCCTCTAGTATTGTTCAGATAACACAGAAATAATCCTATCAAATGGACAGACTGAATGAAAGCGGCCTACGAGCCGTATGCAGATTCAATTAGGGAGCTGTTTCAGAAGGGCTCAGCGTGGGCTTGTTTTTCCGAGCCCCATTAGAGATTTCAAATGTTGTCTCTTCTCAGCAGCGGCACTGAAAACTGCTTGACCTCTCCCTCCATCCTCTCAGGCAGCTCTCTGCCGATGGGGGGGGTGGGGGGAGCGGGGAAGAGACAGACAGAGAGACAGAGACAGAGAGACAGAGAAACAGAGAGAAAGGAGGGAGGGAGAGACAGAGAGACAGAGACACAGAGAGAGACATACAGATAGACAGACAGAGACAGACAGAGAGGGAGAGAGACAGAGAGGGAGAGAGACAGAGACAGAGAGACAGACAGGGAGAGACAGACAGAGAGAGACAGACAGAGAGAGGGAAAGAGAGACAGAGAAACAGAGAGAAAGGAGGGAGAGACAGACAGACAGAGAGACAGAGATAGAGAGAGAGACACAGACAGAGACAGACAGAGACAGACAGAGAGGGAGAGAGAGAGAGAGGGAGAGAGAAAGAGACAGAGAGACAGACAGGGAGAGACAGACAGAGAGAGACAGACCGAGAGAGGGAAAGAGAGACAGACAGACAGAGAGAAAAGAGGGAGGGAGAGACAGACAGACAGATAGAGAGATAGAGAGACAGAGACAGAGAGAGATGGAGAGGGAGGATAAGAGACAGAGAGACACATACACAGACAGAGAGAAAGGAGGGAGGGAGAGACAGAGAGATAGAGAGACAGAGACAGAGAGAAGAAAGAGAGAAATAGAGAGACAGAGACAGAGACAGAGAGAGGAACAGCTGACATTCTTTGATTATTTATTAATATCTTCAGTTGGCTATTTATCTTTGGTTGCCATATTGTTTGAGAGAAAACTGGGTCCAGGGAGACCTTTACTCAGAAGAGGAGTTTGTGTGGTGGAGAGAAAGGGGAAACCAAAGGTTATTGGAGCCAAATGGTGCTTTAGAGAGTTTTAGAACATGGAATGTCAGGGCTCAAAAGGGTCTTAGAACAGAGAATGTCAAAGCTGGGAGGGGGCTTAGAACATGGGATGCCAGAGCTGAGAGACACTGTAGAACAGGGGGTGTCAGGACTGGGAGAGACCTTAGAACAGGACATATCAAAAGTGGGAGGGACCTGTGAATTCTGAATATTAATCAATCAATGATTATTTTTTAAGAGCCTACTATGTGGCAGGCAGACACTGTGTGAACTGCTAAAGATAAAGAAAGAGGCAAGAAGTTCACAATCTAATGGGGGAGACAACATGCAAAACATTTTATTCATATATATTTATATATAAGAAATATATATATTAGAAATATATATATTAGAAATATGTATATACTAAGTAAACTATATGCAGGGCTTTAAAAACATTTTCATTTTTAAAATATATACAGGGTTAATAGGAAATAATTAACAAAGATAATTCACTAGAAAGAGTCAGAGAAAGCTTCCTGTAAAGTGATGAGGTTTTAGTTGATACTTAAAACAAGGGAAATTAGGCAGAATTGAGGAAGGAGGGTATTGTCAGAGGAGCCTTAGAACACAGAATGTCACAACTGGGCTCTTAAAATATAACATATCAAAGTGGGAAGGTTCTTCGTAACAGAGAATGTTAGTGATAGAAGGAAACAGAATATAGAACATAAAACTTTGGAGGAGGACACGCTCTTAGAATGGAATGTCCAGTGTTGGTTTGGGGACTGCGGTGAGAGAATCTTGCTTAAATATCCGAAAGACTCTGTCAGCTCCTGCCATAATCTCTCACAGCTTGCTCCTCTCCCATGACTCTTGGCCACCATGATGGAGGTCTTCTTCTCTTTATCTTGAAATTGGGAAGGTATCTTTGGAGGCCTCTGGCCTTTCTCTTCTCATTCCATTACTGTTCATCTTCTCTTTCTGTCCCTCACTTTCCCAAATACATCCTTCATCCTTATTCTTCAGAGCCCTTCTTTGGTGGTGTGTCCTGGCCTGCTTACATCCATTGTCCTCTGGATCCTCTGTGTGATACTAACCTTTGCTTCTCTGGAGGCAATGGCCTTCTCCGTCTTCTTACCCCATAGCCCCACCAGGAAAATGCTGATATGGGAAAGCTGAAACTTGGCTGTTATGGAAAGCTGCTCTGTAATTTCTCCAAAGCTATCCTGCTTATTCTCCTCTGCCTCTTTATCTCTGGATCCAGTTCATTGACTGCCCTGTTGGTCTTAGGTGCACAGCTCTTCAGGGAGCCCCTTAGAACATTTAAAGGATTTAAATACAGAAAAGGATGTTAGAATATAGAAAATCAGAACTGAGTGGAGCTTAAGAATATAGAACACAACATACCAGATTTAAGACGGATATTAAGCCATAGAACAAAGATTGTCCTGACTGAAAAGGGTTTTAAAACAAACCACAGAGACTATTGGGGATGAGATCATGTAGGCCAGTGCCTTCATTGTAATCAGAAGACAAAGCATTTGCCCAAGATTCACATAGATAGTTAATGGCTCAGTTTTCTTTCCTTCTCCCTTCTCTCTCTCCTTCTTTCTTTCTTTCTTTCTTTCTTTCTTTCTTTCTTTCTTTCTTTCTTTCTTTCTTTCTT
>NW_025385976.1:0-1273 GCF_016433145.1 Gracilinanus agilis
TTGTTGGATTCTAATTTTTAAAGACTGAATTTCATCACTGGCTTTTTGGTCATCCTTCTCTTTCTGGTTCGTTTTTCTTTGCAGACCAACTTTCACTTTCTTTGCCTCATTTTCAAACCAGTCAATTCTGGCTTTCAAGACATTATTTTCTTGTTTTAGTTCATGTGCCTTTGTTCCCAGATGACCTATTTTGCTTTTTAAGTTCCTTTCCCAATTATCTTCAGCCTCTCTTAATTGTTTTTTAAATTGTGTTTTGATTTATTCTAGAGTCTGAGTCCAATTACTGGAGTTCCTGTGTTTTATCTTGGTGTTCCTTGGTCCTCCTCTGATCCATTTGTTCTTTGTTCATTACCTGGATAAAAACTTTCAATTGTAGTTTCTTCTTTCTTTTTCTGTTGTTTACTCATATTTTTTCCTTCTCTCCTCTCCACCCCCCCCCCCCATTAGCTGTAATCTTGCTCCTCTGTTTATTTGCTGAATCTGTGAGTTTGGGTTATTCTGTCCTGAAGGGGCTTTTTCTCTGCTCTGCTGATTCACTAGATTAAGCTGATGGAGTATTAATGAACTCTGAGGCCATAACTTTCCCAACTGCCAGCAAAAGCTGAAGGTGTATGTGAAGGTGGGGAGGCTGAAGGTTGTTATTCTCATCTTCCTCTCTCTTCCTTTCTGCCTGCCACCTTCCTGCCAGCTGTCTGAGCTTCCCTGTCAGTGCCCTGAGCTTCCTGCTGTGGTACCAAGGTACTCTGTCAAGATTTCAGCTTTTGCCCTGGGATCCTAGTCAGTTGGATTCTTACCATGGCTCTCAGCACAGTCAGTGGGAGAGGGGTATTGGAGATTTAGCTTTCCTTCCCTCTGAAGGCTTCTTTCTGCTCTATTGATAGATTAGATTAAGCTGGAGGAGCTGATATGCAGAACTGGATGTGCCCAGAGGCCAAAATCTGGAGAGGCAGAAGCTCAAGATGGAGAGTGGTGGCTGAAGGCTGCTACCAGGCTGCTCTCCTTTCTGTGATTCTCCTCCAGCTACTTCCCTGCTGGCTGTGATCAGAGCCCTGAGCCTTGAGTAGCTGTGGTATCAAGGCACTCCTTCTGGGCTGGAATCCTCACCCTGAGATCCTAACAACTGCCCCAGTCCCAGCACAGTAGGTGGGGGATGGGTCCTGGAATTTTCCTTCTTTCTTTTCCTTAAACCCAAGGCTTCACCCTTCTCTGAGTAGTCTTTTTTTTTTTTTCAGGATAGCTGGAAATCAGACTTTATTCAAAACTCTTTTGACCT
>NW_025385977.1:0-6302 GCF_016433145.1 Gracilinanus agilis
CCTTTACATATACACACATATATACACATCTATATGAGATAATACATATATGAGATTGTTTTGAAGTTTACAAAGAGATTGCCTCAAACTCTATGAGGCAGCATGGAGTTATAGCATGTACTGGATTTGGAACTGAGTGGCTTTGGTTTCAATCTCAGTTCTGCTATTTAATATTTGTAACTCTCTGGCCCCCAGGTTCCTCATCTGCATGAAGGGGCCATACCAGATGATCTCTGTGGTCCCTTCTAGCTTTTTAACTATGACCTTAAGGTTGTTGGGTAAACTAGCAAGTTAAAAAAGAATTCCTTTCTCTGATATGATAATGTTTCTGAAGCGGGGAGTACAACTTGCTATTTCTAGGTGCTTGGATAGCTTCATTTTCACGTGTTTGTATTTCTTTGTGTGAAAATAATAAAACATAATTTGTTTATAATTATCTTACTACTGGATGCCATGGGCAGTTTCCTCTAGGAAATCTATTCATTAAAAACACCCAACAAATAAACAATTGACTTTTTCTCTTCTTCTACCCCCTAAAAAACATGTCAGAAACATTCAAATCTTGTGAAAAACAAATAAATGAAACAAAAACCTGTCAGATGAAGTTATTAATGGTGGAGATACTGATTTTTAAAGAGTAGTATTGAGAATGTAAAAACTCCTTCTCAGTAAGGGGTGGTGGGGGGGGAGAGGGGCAGTTTTCCTTCTTGTACCCAACCAAGGAAATTTCAATTGCTTATATTCCTTCAATTTGAAATGTACCGTGGCCTGTGGCTCTTGAATATAGAAACTATGCTCCTACTATTTTTCCCCAAGAAACCACTGAAATAAATGTTCTAAAAGGTACATTGAAAATAATACAGGAAGCTTTGTTAACCCTTAATGGACCCTCTGGCATCATGGCAATCCTTAAGCATATTTGGGCCCTGACATTAGACAACTGGATTTTCTACAGCAATCATGCTAAAAATTCCATTATGACAAAATGAAATTAAAATTAAAAAGTGATTGTCTAGGGTTCCCCTCTCCCCAACCTAAAAGAATCAAGAGATGTTTTTTTTTTAAAGGTCTAAAATCTCGAATCGGGTGGAATCCAATCATGGTGTAATTGTATTCTCCAAGAAATTGATATAAAGTGTTTAGACCCAATTCTTTTGATGTTATTGAATTTGTACCAAATCTGGAGAATATGGTACAGTAGAAAGGTTTCTGCTATCAAATCAGAAAACCTGGTTCCAATCCCACCTCTGAGACTGATTACCTGTAGGACTTTGATATATCACTTTCCTTTTTGAGCCTCGGTTTCCTTAATTTGTAAAATGAGAGATTTGGACTAGATAGCCTTGAATGCCCTGTCTAGATCTATGAAATCCTAGGTTTACTTTGTGGGTTTAAATCTTGGCTTTAAAGTTATTTAAATGGGTACTTAAAAATGCCACATGCATTTCACAAGCAACATAGCAGCTAAGCCCTGCATGAATTTAATTTCTCTCCATGCACATGTATTATAAATACATGATAGCTGTTGTGTACTCTGTCACTCTTGGGCACGTGAGCTCATGTACTCCTGGTATAACAGACATTTGTAGAAAGGGGTGTGAAATTCAGAGCAAGCTCCCGGAAAAACAGTTGGCTTTTACCTCAAGGCAAAAAAAAAAAAAATTGGCTTTTTGCCATGCTTTTGGACACTTCATTCTTTACAAAGTGAACTCCTCTCTTCATTCAGCAGCCTTCCCCTCTTCCCCCATGCACCTTTATTCTGGGAAAGGGGGAAAAGGCACACAGCAGGCAGAGGTGGGACAAGCAGGTCACTAACTTTTAAACCCGAGGATGAGCAGAATTGTCCCCTGTGACCTATTTGGACTGTAAACATTACAGAGCCGCTTCCTACAGAAAGTTACATAAAGAGTGCCTGATGTGCCTTGAAGATTTCTCTGCCATATTGGATGTGTAGGTATCTTGAAAGAGGCAGGTTGGGACGTGTGTGGAAGCTTCTCCCCTCTGTTTATAAGCTGAAAAGCTGTCATTTTCCCCCTGGGTGTGAAAACCAGTTTCTCTGGTACACCTTGCCATGAAGCTGAGGCCCATCCAAAAGGAGGGGCTGCTGAGTGGGGTGGAGAAGGCCACGGACATTGATGCTTGCTCACGCTTTGGGTTTGAAGAAAGGGTGTGGATGAAAAGAAAAAAAAATCACTCTTTAGCTTATTACTTCAGTTATTTTCAAAGTCAAACTTTTTTGGGGGGGGTAAGTCAATCAATAAGTGAATAAATATTTATTTTTTAAGCATCTTCTAGCAAGTCACTGAGCTAAGTGCTAGGAATAAGAAAAATAAGAGCTAATGAGCTTACTATGTTCTAGGCACTGTGCCAAGTGCTTTATAATTATTATCTAATTTGATCCTTACAACAAATCTGTGAAATAGGGACTATTATTATCATCTCTATTTTACAGATGAGAAAACTGAGGCAAATGGGGTTAAATGACTTATCCAGGGCCATATAGGTAGTCAATATCTCACTCGAGTCTTCCTGCCTCAAGGCTTGGCACTCCATCCACTGCATCACTTAGTTGCATTGTACAAAGGTAAAGGTGAAACAGTCATTGTCCTTAAAGACTTCAATGTTCTATTGGAGGAGACTTTTCTGTATAAATATATTTAAAATATATGGAGCTGGGATGACAGAAAGGAAGACTCTAGTTACAATGATGGAATCATAGGATCATAGCTTTAGAGCTGGAAAGGTTCTTAGATACCAGAGTCTAACTCATACTTTAAAATTAAAAAAAAATTTTAAACCCTTACCTTCTGCCTTAGAATCAATACCATGTATTGGTTTCAAGGCAGAAGAGTGGTAAAGGCTAGGCAATGGGGGTTCAATGACTTGCCCAGGATCACATAGCTAGGGAGTGTCTGAGGCCAGATTTGAACCTGCGACCTTCTATCTCTTGGCTGGCTCTCAATCCACTGAGCTACCCAGCTGCCCCTCTAACTTATACTTTTAATGGATGAGGAAACTGAGGCACTGCAAGGCTAAGTGACTTATCAAATATCACACAGCCAGTTAAATGTCTGAAGTGAGCTAGAACAGGATAAACAAATAATTAGTTAGACCAAGAATGAGGTAGATGGGGTCAATATAAATTTTTGGAAGCCTTAGGGTGGAATTTACCCATATTTTGTCATCATCTGATGTAGAACTTAAGATGTTGGATTTCTCCAGCAAATTTCCAAATTATTAAAGCGTGGAATATTACCCTTCCTCTTTCCTTTTTTTCTTGAAAACCATCTGGACAAAAGAAATTTAAGGTGTAGATTTTGGAGCTGAGCTCAAAGTTGATAGAAACTGGGGTGCACAGAGAACAATATCTATGCTGTCAACTTAAGGCACAAAAAATAAAATAAAAACCGAGTCTGAGAATAAATATTATAAAACCACCTGCTCACTTGCCTGAAAAGTATAGTCAGTCAGAATTCCTTTTCATGTCTGCTTCCAGCAAATGCTAATGCTGGAGCAACTTTTCATGATGTTGTATAAATGCAAGATAGGCTGGGCATTGATCATGAAATGGGTTTGCAAATTGCAGTATTTGCTGGTATAAATCAGTGCCACCTAGGAAAGCAGGGGCACTGGATCTGAACGCTGGTCTTGCTTTTCTTGAATTCTTTTTCAATATATCTGTTTTTTTAAAAAAATGATTCTAGCTGTCAGCTGGGATTATTAGACTGCCTAATGATATTTTTTATGCCCAAACACATGAATAAAATTATTTACTCACCATGTACATTATAGTTATACATGCCTTCTAAAAGGAAATTAAACATAGAAATAAACGACTGTAGTGTCAAAAATGTGCATTAACCTGTTTGGGCTTTATAAATATGGAAACCCCCCCAGCACCTATTTCTTTGCTTACATAAAGCCATTCTTGACACTAAACTGAACCTAGAGGTTCAAGAGGTTACTTGGTCCTAGTGTAAGGAATTATTAGAGAGTATATAATATTATTTGTCCAACTGATTTCAATTCAATGGATTTAATTTCCAATCCAATAGCCATATTAAAAGTCTGCCATGTTTTGAGCATTGTGCTGGATACAGTGGGAAAATAAAAAATATATTATAGAGCTAGTTATTATTGCTATTTATCTTGTTCATATGCATCTTTTTTAACTCTCTAACTCTAAGTTTGTTTTTTTTTGCAGTTCTAGTTAATTCTTTTTGTCTCTTTCTTTCTCTGTTTCTCCTTCTGCCTCTTTTCTCCTCCTTTTGGAATTACTTTATACATACTTCATTTTACATACTTGATTACATGTTATCTCAGTTCAGACGAATTTCAGCTCCCTGATGGTAAGGATCATTTCATTTTGAGCTCTGTACCCTAGCACCTAGCTTAGGATGGTACCTGCCATACACATTGTAGGTGCCTAGTAAATGTTCATACAATTGAGCAGATGAAGTATGTCTCACTCTCTGCCCAGCCCAGTGCCTTAAAAGTGGTACATTGTCAAAAAATAATTTACTAATTGTTGCAAAAACTTACATGCATGTATAAAAGAGAGAACAGTGTTAGAACATATCGTAAATGACTGAAGTGAATAAAATCAGCTAATAATTTTAATTAATTAAATTAACAATATTAATCATTCAAATGACAATAGGGAATCTCTAGACAATCTATAGACAATAATTGCCCCAGGGAGGTTAGGAAAGAGAGGCAGTATTCCTGTGTAATATTCCTATGGAAAGTTAAACTTGGGATGAATAAGGTGATTTCCTCCCCAAAACTGCAAAAACTAATAGGAAATGATACAAATAAAGTGAGCAAAACCAGAATGTTGTACAAAGGAACAGCAATAAGGTATGATGACCAGCTGTGATTGACTTCACTATTATCAACAATGTAAGGATCCGGGACAACTCCAAGACTCAGGATGAAAAAGGCTATCCATCACCATAGAAGGAACTGACTGAGTCTGAATGCAGGCTGAAGCATACCACTCTTTACTTTATTTCGTCCATGAATTTTTCTTTAGTGTAAGTGATATATATGTATGTTCTTTCACAATCTGATGAACATAGAAATACACACTGTATGATGATATGTGCACAGCCTACATCATATTACCTGTCTTCTTGGGGAAGGAGAAGGAGTGGAAGTGAAGGAGGGAACATGCATTGTGAAATGTCAGAAAAAAATTATTTAAAAAACGTATTGATGTAAAAGAAAGGTAAGCTTAGGCCCAGATCACTTTACCATTTCATATTTCTGGCTGCCTCAGTGTCCTCAATTCATCTCTGGGCTTCTAATTTCCTTTGTACAGTTTCTTCTACCCAGAGCTGTAAGCTAGGATATGATAGATCGAGCTGGCTCCTGCTGGATAGTTGTAGAGAGCCAATAAGAGCATTTATCCTGCAGAAATTGGTGAAAGCTGCAAATCAGGGATTTATTTATTGACTAGAGACTTGAAAATGGTGGAGAAAAATGTTTATAATGCAGATTAAACTTAAAAAATATCTCCTTTGTACATTTTTTTCCATCTAGGAAAGCAAACGAGAACACTATTGGCTGTATAGTTTAGCTGAATTCAAATAGACTAAATTTCAACACTTACTGCTCAAGAATCTGTAACTACTCCCTGGTGCCTAACTATTTCTATTATTGTAGAGGGCATTATTATCCTCCCAGTTTCTCACATTCTCGGTCTGATTCATCTTTACCTTCTCACTATCTCTAAATATCCAGCCCCCATATCCACTTTATTACCATAGTCTATTGGTTTCACCTTTGCAACATCTCCCAAATATGCCCCCCCCCTTCTCTTCTCAGACACTGCCACTGGTCTATACAGACCTTTATGACTTCAATTTCTGGATTATTGCAATAGCCTACTCACTGTGGGTCATCCTCTATTCAGCCATTAAAGTGATTTTCCTAAAGTGCAGATATGACTGCCCTTGACTCAATAAACTCCAATAACCTTTCCTCTGTTAATTGTTGTTGTTGAGTCATGTCTAACTCTTCATGATCCTATTTGGAATTTTTTACTGAAGGTGTTTGCCATTTCCTTCTTCAGTTCATTTTACAAATGAGAAAACTGAGACAAAGAGAGTTAAATGATTCATCCAGAGTCCTACAACTAGTAAATATTTGAGACCAGATTTTAATGCACAAAGTTGAGTCTTCCTGACTCCAGTCCTTACATTCTATTCACTGGGCCACCTGGCTGCCCTCTATTGATTATTCCTATTTATCCTATATGTAGTTTGTCTTCCTTCCTTCCTTCCTTCCTTCCTTCCTTC
>NW_025385978.1:0-7223 GCF_016433145.1 Gracilinanus agilis
CTTCCTTCCTTTCTTCCTTCCTTCCTTCCTTCCTTCCTTCCTTCCTTCCTTCCTTCCTTCCTTCCTTCCTTCCTTCCTTCCTTCTTTCCTTGCTTCCTTCCTTGCTTCCTTCCATCCCTCTGTGCCCCTTTCTCTTTCTTCTTCTATCCCACTATTTCTCTTTCCTTCCTTCTTTCTTTTTTTCTCTCTCTGTCCTCTTTCTCCTTCGCTCCCATTTTTTTAACATTCTTTAAAATTTTTTCATTTTTAAATTCTCTCCGTCACTCCACCTCCTTCCCAGACTCTTGAGAAGGCAAGCAATATGTTGACCATTATACATTCAAAGTCACACAAAATATATTTCCATATCAGCCATATTGCAAAGAGAAAAAGAGAAAATGAAAAACAATGTTTTAATCTGCACTTTATCATCAGCCCTTTAGAATTGTCTTAGATCTTTGTACTGGGGAGAATCCAAGTCTTCCATAGATGATCATCCTCACAGTGTTACTGTGAATATACAATATTTATCTAATTCTGCTCACTTCACTTGGCATAAGTTTATATAAGACTCCCAACATTCTTTCTGAAACCATTATCCCTCTAATGATTTCTTATAGCACAATGTATTATTACATTACAATCATATACTACAACTTGTTCAACCATTCTCCAATTGGTGGACACCCCTTCAATTTCCAATTCTTTGACACAACAAAAAGAGATAGCAGAAATATTTTTGTACAAAAAGGTTCTTTTCCCTTTTCTTTGATCTCTTTGAAATACAGACCCAATCATGGTATTCCTGGGTCAAAGGATATGTACAGTTTTGTAGCCTTTTGGAGATAGTTCTAAATTATTCTCCAGAGTGGTTAGACTAGTTCACGGCTCTACCCATAGAGCATTATTTCTATTTTTCTGCATCTTCTCCTACATTTATCATTTCCCTTTTTCTGTCATCTTAGCCAATCTGATAGGTGTCAAGTGGTGTCTCAGAGTTGTTTTAATTTACATTTCTCTACTTATTAGTTATTTAGAGCATTTTTCTTTTGATAGGCTTTGCTTTCTTCTGAAAATTGTTCTCCTTTGACCATTTATCAACTGGGGAATGGCTCCTATTTTTATGAGTTTAGTTCAGTTCCCTATATATTTGAGAAATGAGGCTTTTATCAGAGAAACTTGTTGGAAAATGTTCTCCCTCCCATCCCCAATTTCTGCTTTCCTTCTAATTTTGGTTTTATTTGTGCAAAACACTTTTAATTTCATGTAATCAAAATGATCCCTTTTGCCTTCCTTCTATCTCTTGTTTGAACTTTTCCCTCATCCATAGATCTGACAGGTAAAAAATTCCAAGTTCTCCTAATTTACTTATGTTATGCCTAAATCAATTACCCATTTTGACTATGTCTTGGTATATGGTGTGAGATGTTGATTTATGCCAATTTTTTTGCCAGCCTGAAATCTAATTTTCCCAATAATTTTGGTCAAATAATAAGAATTTACCCACAAACTTAGATCTTTGGGTTTATCAAACACCGGATTGCTATGATCATTTTCTACTATATGTTGAGTACCTGATCTATTCTATTGATCTACCACTATTTTTTAGCCAGTTATCAGATGGTTTTGATGATTTGTGATTACCATTTTGTTAGATAGTTTAAAAACTGGCACTGCTAGCCTACATTTTTTCACTTTGTTTTTAGTTGATTACCTCGATATTCTTTTTTTTAACCCTCACTTAGAATTAATACTAAGGATCAGTTCCAAGGAAGAAGAGCAATAAGGGCTAGGCAATTGGGGTCAAGTGACTTGTCCAGGTCCCACAGCCTGAGGCCAGATTTGAACCCAGGCCCTCTCCTCTCTAGGCCTGGCCCTCAATTCGCTGAGCCATCTTTCCTTTGATATTCTCGACCTTTTGTTTTTCTGGATGAATTTTGTTATTTTTTCCTAACTATAAAATAATTCTGTGGTAGTTTGATTGGCATGGCACTGAATAAGTAAATTAATTTAGGTGGAATTGTCATTTTTATTATATTGGCTTCACCTACTCATGAGCAATTAATATGTTTCCACTTGTTTTAAATCTGTCTTTATTTGTGTGAAAAACATTTTGTAAATGTGTTCATATAGTTACCGGCCGTACCTTGGCTGATAGACTCCCAAGTAATTTATATTGTCTGTAATTATTTTAAGTGGGATTTCTCTATCTTTTCCTGCTAGGCTGGTTGTTTGTAGTATATAGAAATGCTAATGATTTACTTGAATTTAATTTATATTCCTCAGTTTTGCTGAAGTGAGCTTTTTAAATGAGTTTTTCAGTTGATTCTCCAGGGATTCTTAAGTATGTCATCATATCATCTGCGAAGAATGATAGTTTTGTTTCTTCATTGTCTATTTTTTATTCCTTCAGTTTCTCTTTCTTGTCTTATTGCTATAGACAATATTGAATAATAATAGTCATAATGGGCTTTCTTGCTTCACCTCTGATCTTATTGAGAAGGCTTCCAGTTTATCCTCATTACGGATAAAACTTGTTCTTGGTTTTATCATTTTATGGAAAGCTCCATTTATTCCTATTCTTTCTAGTGTTCTTAAAAAATAGAATGGGCGGGGTATTAAAAAAAAAAAAACAACCCAGGGGGCAGTGGGTAGCTCAGTGGATGGAGAGCCAGGCCTAGAGATGGGAGGTCCTGGGTTCAAATCTGGTCACAGACACTTCCCAGCTGTGTGACCCTGGGCAAGTCACTTGACCCCCATTGCCTACCCTTACCGCTCTTCTGCCTTGGAGCCAATATGCAGTATTGACTCCAGGACTGAAGGTGAGGTTTTTAAAACAACAACAACAAAACCAGCCCAAACTTTTCTGCACCTATTGAGCCAATCTTTTGATTTTTGTTACTGCTATGGTCAATTATGCTTATAGTTTTCTTAATATTGAACCAGCCCTGCATTCCTGATATAAATCCCACTGGTCACAGTATATGATTTTGTGATATATTTAAAAAATTCTATTAATATTCATTAGGGAAATTAGTCTAAAGTTTTCTTTCTCTGTTTTTGCTCTTCCTGGTTTAAGTGTCAAAACCATATTTGTGTCATAGAAGGAATTTGGTAGGACTCTATGTATTTTGAAAAACTGTCTACATAGTATTGTTATGGAGTGCAGAACCCCCTCACGTAGTGGGGTACAATGGTGAACCCCCGGGTTCCAGAAGGATGCCTTTTGCAAGAATGCAAGACTCCAAACTTAGCTTAAAAGTAAAAAGAGAAATTTATTTATTTGGAAAGTAATGCTGGGAATGGCCAGGAGAATAGCAAGGTGGGATAGCACGGTGGAACAGCTAGATGGGGAGCTCTTCC
The DNA here is from genome assembly GCF_016433145.1 of Gracilinanus agilis. Taxonomy (NCBI): domain Eukaryota; kingdom Metazoa; phylum Chordata; class Mammalia; order Didelphimorphia; family Didelphidae; genus Gracilinanus; species Gracilinanus agilis. The sequence goes on from NW_025385978.1 coordinate 3,343, forward strand.
TTGGGCAGGGACAGCATGGATGGAAAAGCTGTCTCCCCAGTTACAGCGTGAGTGGAACAACCCTAGGAGTTGCTCCCTGAATGCTTCAGTTCAGGGGTTTTTATACTCTTTACAACAGCGAGTACGTGTCTCTAGTGTGGTAACCACTCAGGTATTGGGTGGGGGGTTTTGGTCTGCCTGAAGACATAGGGGTGGCCCTCATTGTTCAGAGGACAGATGGATGTCTGAGATACAACCTGATGATATCAAGGAGGTGTATCTCTCTGTCCATCTAAAGGACGATCCAAGGAGGAGAATCTTCTCAGGGGATGTTTTGGGTTAGGAGTCAGAAGAATGTAAGGGAACAAAGGAATTTCCCTGCTTACTGTTTGCCTGAAACACTTCTAATAGTTTTGGGGGTACAATGCCCATGCCAATATTAGAATTAATTGTTCTTTAAATGTTTGGTAGAATTCTCTGATCATGGAGATTTTTTTCCTCAGGGAGTTCATTTATGACTTTGATAAATTTCTTTTTCTAAGTTTGAGTTATTTAAATATTCCATTTCTTCTGTTATTCTGGACAATGTATGTTTTTGTAAATATCCATTTTACTTAATTATCAGATTTATTGGCATGTGATTAGGCAAAATAACTCCTAACAATTGCTTTCATCTGTATTGGTGGTAGAGTCATCTTTTCATTTTTGATAGTAATTTGGTTTTCCTCTTTATTTAAAAAAATCAGATCAATGAATGGCTTATTCACTTATGACTACTTTTAAAATCTGTTGAGAAGTGGGTACATAAATCTCATCAAAGTATGAAGTAGTTTACAATTTGTCTAATTAGGAATTTTACATTTCACCTCAGCTCTGCACTGTCTAAATAGTAACCAGTAAAATGATCAGGCTTGGCTCTCTAAGAATGCTGCAGAAACCAAACAAGTAATTTTGATTGTATTAAATTTAAAAGTTTTTGCACAAACAAAACCAATGCAACCAAGATTAGAAGGAAAACAACAAACTGGGAAACATTTTTTTAAACATTTATTAATATTTATTTTTTAGAAAAGTTAACATGGTTACATGGCTCATGCTCTTACTTTTCCCTTCACCCCCTGAGTTCCCCGCAACCCCCATGGCTGATGTGTATTTCCACTGGTTTTAACACGTGTCATTGATCAAGACCTATTTCCAAATTGTTGATCATTGCATTGATGTGGTAGTTTCAAGTCTACATCCCCAATCATGTCCGCCTCAACCCATGTGTTCAAGCAGTTGTTTTTCTTCTGTTTCCACTCCTGTAGTTCTTCCTCTGAATGTGGGTGGTGTTCTTTTCCATAAATCCCTCAGAATGGGAAACATTTTTTATAGCAAATATCTCTGACAAAGACCTCATTTTTTTCAACTATAGAGAGAACCGAATTAGATTCATAAGACTATAAGCTGTTCCCCAATTGACAAATGGTTAATGAATTTGAACAGGCAGTTCTCGGATGAAGAAATTAAAACTTTTTAGTTCTATGAAAAAATGCTCAAGACCACTAGTAACTAGAGAAAATTATAATAAAACAACTCTGACGTACCACCTTACACCTATCAGATTGGCTAATATGATTAAAAAGGAAAATGATAAATGTTGGATGGGATGTGGAAAAATCGGAACACTCATAATCTGTTGGTAGAACTGTGAATTGAAAAAAAAACATTTTAGAAAGCAATTTGGAGCATGCCCAAAGGGCCATCAAATTGGGCATACCCTTTGACCCAGAAATACCACGACTAGGTGTGTATCCCAAAGAGAACAAAGACAGGGAAAAAGGACCTACCTATACAAAATATTTATAGTAGCTTTTTCTGTGGTGGCCAAGAACTAGAAACTGAGGGGATGTCCATCAACTGGGGAATGGCTGAATAAGCTGTGGTATATGATGGTTCCATAAGAAATGTTCCATAAGAAATGATAAACAAGATGGTCACGAGAAAACCTGGAAAAACTTACATAAACGGATGAAAAGAGAAGCGAGCAGAACCTGGAGAATTATGTACATGTTAATAGCAATAAAGTGTGATGATCAACTGTGAATGACTCAACTATCATCACCAATGCATGGAGCCTGGACAAGGGACTCATGAAAAAGTCTTTCCACCACCACAGAAGGAATGGGCAGAGCCTGAATGCAGACGGAAGCACATTCTTCTTCATTTTATTTCTTCTATGAATTTTTTTCTAGCGTAAGTGATATATATTTTCTTTCACAACATGATTACCATGGAAATTTGTACAGCCTATTTCATATGACCTGCTGTCTAGGGATGATAAGAAGGGTGGAAGGGAGGGAAAGAACATGGATTGCAAAATGTCAGAAAATGATTGTTGAAAATTTCATCAACACGTAATCTAGAAAAGAAAATTTAAAAAATAACAACAATAGTAAGAAGAAGGCAGTGTAATAGAACATAGAGCCAGGAGAAAGGAATAACGCAATGAAAATAAATAATGAATGGCTTTAGAATAATGTATAAAATAATAGTTGGGAAGCAGTGGGTGGAATTCTGGGCTCAGAATCAGGAAGGTGGCTTCTAGCTCTGGCTCTGAGGTGTTTACATGATCTCCAGTGACTCCCTTTACCTCTTTGTGCTCCAGAGAACTCTTGAAAGCTTTGAATTGCAGCGAAGACATCAATGTGCTTAGGCAGAGGGAATTCCTGCACCTGGGACAATGATCAGATCATAGAATTAGTCACAATCCCTAACAAGACCCCCCTCCTCACTTAGTAGGTTTGTTGGTTCATGCCTTTGGTTCTTCTGACCTCTCTCTCCCTAAACCTGTGAATCTTTCTTGATTCACTCCATTTTTTATGTCTCTAAGCTAAGCTACTGCTAATTTTCACAGACTAGACCAAGATCACAGAATCTAGCAGAGCTGAGATTTGAACCCGGGACCCTTGACTCCAAGTCTGGTGCTCCATCCAGTTCAGTGGAAAGCTCAGGGCTTCTAGCCCCACTTAGAGGGAGGACTGTCCTCCAGTCTTCTTACCCTCCTCCTGGCCTCAGCCCTGATTGGAGGCGCAATTCCTGAGCTGTGTATAGGAATCTCACCTGGCAGGAGGGAGAAGGCAGCTCCAGCTGTGAGAGAAGGGAACTAGCGGAGGGGAAGGGGATGAATCCAGAGTGGGAAGCACTTGTGGCCATGGACCAGTACAAGTCGCCAATGGCTGGGAGCTCCAGCTCCAGCTTTAGCCAATGAGGATAAGAATGTCTTTAAGCCCCCCCCCCCGGATGGTTGTGAGCCCCCAAATGACCCACTAAAAGGCAGGATGATGTAGTGACCCTCCAAGAGCACTGGACCAGATGAAAATGTACTTCGGAAAGACTTTAAAAAACCGAACAGACATGAAACACAAATAGTGTGAATCTGGGGTTTTTAAAGTCACTGTGAGGCCCACAGGGATCCTGGTATGTCTCTATTTGAGCTTGACATCCCTAGTGTAGTGGACAGAACACCAGCTGTGGAGGAGGAGCTGGGTTCAAATCCTGTTTCAGGCACTTTCTAGTTGGGGGAAATGCCTGGAGAAGCCACTTCCATGCCATGGTCCTCAGTTTCCTTATTTGTAAGATGGCGATCTTAGATTCAATAATTTTTTTTTAAACCCTCACCTTCCGTCTTGGAGTCAATACTGTGTATTGGCTCCAAGGCAGAAGAGTGCTAAGGGTAGGCAATGGGGGTCAAGTGACTTGCCCAGGGTCACCCAACTGGGAAGTGTCTGAGGCCAGATTTGAACCCAGGACCTCCTGTCTCTAGGGCTGGGTCTCAATTCACTGAGCTATCCAGCTGCCCCCTAGATTCAATAATTTTTAAAGAGCCTTCCAGATCTAAAATTGTTATCCTCTGTAGGTCA
>NW_025385979.1:0-2508 GCF_016433145.1 Gracilinanus agilis
CCTTCCTTCCTTCCTTCCTTCCTTCCTTCCTTCCTTTCTTCCTTCCTTCCTTCCTTCCTTTCCCTAGATACTCCCTAGCTGTGTGACCCTGGGCAAGTCACTTAACCCCCATTGCCTAGCCGTTACTGCTCTTCTTCCTTGGAACCAATACATACTATTAATTCTAAGATGGAAGTGAAGGGCTTAAAAAAGTGAAAACAAAATCAAAAAGAGGCAAAAGGCAGTCCTTATCCTCAAGTACCTTCCCTACTAATTGGGGAGACAACACCCAAATAAATACAAAATAAGTTATATGCAAACTAAATAAGGAATAATCTAGAGAAGAAAGGGACTAGAATTAAGAGGGTTGGGGAAAGTGTCTATTAAGAGATGGGATTCTAATTGAGACTTAAAGGAAGCCAGGGAGGTCAGTTGTTGAAGCTGCTGAGCAGGGAGAGTGCTCCAGACAAGGGGGACAGACAGAGAAAATGCCTGGAGACCAGAAATGGAGGTTGTGTGTGGAACAACCAGGCCAGTGTTACTGGATCAAAGAATATGCGAAAAATAGTAACTTATAAGAAGACTGGAAAGGAAGGAGGGGGCTAAGTTATGAAGGGCTTTGAAGGTCAAACAGAGGATTTTGTATTTGATCCTAGAGGCAATAAAGAACCATTGGAGTTTATTGAGTGATGTGCGTGCGTGCGTGTGTGTGTGTGTGTGTGTGTGTGTGTGTGTCACATGGTTGGACTTGGGCATTAGAAAAATTGCTTTTGTGGCTGAAAGGAGAAATGGATTTGAGAAGGGAGAGACTTGAGGCAGGCAAACTTCCTAGCATGTGGTATGGTCTAGGCATGAGGTGATAAGAGCCTGCCCTAGAATGCTAGCAGTATCAGAGGAGAGAAGGGAGTCTATATGAGAGATGTTTTTACATGAACATAGCACGATTTCTTTGATTATTTCCCTTGTTATTGGACACAGTTATTTCCTTAAAAAATTTTTTTTAAAATTTCTATAAGACTACTGTAAAAACTTCTTCACAAATGACTCTTTTCGTTCTCTACTGATATGCTATTTTTTGCGGTGAGTACATCTCTAGAAGGGAATCTGATCCAGGTAAAATCTCTTAAACAAAGTTTTGGTATCATGTCTAGGATTTCCTCCAAAAGGAAGGACAAAATCCCTTTTGGAAAATGATTCAATCAGGCAGCAAACATTTATTAAATGCTTACAATTTAATGGGGAAAGACAGCCCTTAAAGGAAATTGAAAGGAAGAGAGTTATGAGTTGGAGGATGGAAGAAGGTACTTGGAAGAAGACCAGAAGAGTGAAGCCTGGTGAGAAATGAAGAGAAGGTTGGTCTATGTGACTTCCTTACCTAGAGGTTCTAGGAAGAACCATGCAGTGAGAGAGAAGGACTCAGTGGTAAGGGTTCCTGAAGTATGAATTCCAAGGTTAAAGTGATCACCATACAAAGCAGTAGATATATGTTATAGGGCAGCTATTTATTTCCTCCATTACAAAAGAAATGCTTAAGACATAAAAGATTCATAAGCATCCAATGAATAATACTTAAAACATGAAGCAATAATCCATTATCTCCATTATACTCAAGTAGTCCTGCTTCTTTGCCAGACTTTTCAACATGTATTTTACATTTATCTCAGCGCCGTGCTCTCTGGGTAACTCAGACTTGACCAACAAGAGTGTGAATCTGTAGTCTTTTCACTTGCAGAACCCTCTGGTGGTGGTTCTTTTCTCTCCTCTGAGAAGTTGTGGAAATCACTACTCTTTAACTCAAACTCATAAAGCAGCCTCAGGGGCTGAAAACATTCATTTATTTGTATCATGGCTTGTGACCCAGAGTCAGGGAAAGAAACAGAACAGATGAAGCAGTCAGGGATTGAGGTCTAGTACCATGTTGGTTAAGGGAGCTAGGGAGCACAGGGTTCTGGAGCTAGAGTTCCAGGCCTTAAGTTAGGAAGATTTATCTTCCCTAGTTCAAGTCTGGCCTCAAATACTTACTAGTTTATGACCTTGGGCAAGTCCCTGAACCCTGTTTGTCTCAGTTTCCTCAATTATAAAACGAGCTGGAAAAGGAAATGGCAAACTAATCCTCTGATAAGTTTTGCCGAGAAAACCCCAAATGCAGTCACAAAGAATAGGTCACAGCTAAAACAACTGAATGACACCATCATGTTGGTTCAGAAAAGCACATGTTCTCATTGCCATGTGTATACAGTTGCCATTAACTGCCTAGGATGGGTAGCAGGGAGTGAGACTCCTTCTCTTTTGTTGGAATTTTGAGGGAAACCTGGCATTGGCTATGTGCCAACAAAGAAGATACCTTGAAAAGGACCAGAAATGGTCTCTCCTTACTCCTCACCCACAGAGGGCTTGGTCCTTTCTGGCATAGTTGCCCATTCTCTTTGCTATAGTCTCCAGTTTGTAGATTTAAAAAATTAACATCCAAAATACTCCCAAGTATTATATTGAATAAGATTTATTAATAAAAATTACATTCATTTAATT
>NW_025385980.1:0-1493 GCF_016433145.1 Gracilinanus agilis
AGGAAGGAAGGAAGGAAGGAAGGAAGGAAGGAAGGGAAGGAGGGAGGGAGGGAGGAAGAAAAACTTAGAAAATGGGTATAGGAACAAGTATATTTAGGTTTCCAATAGATGCCAGGATATTTATTTCAATCTGAGGTCAAATTTAGTGGTCCTGAAAGGCAAAAATGGACTCATTATCTAAAATCATTCTCCAAAGCTCTAAATTTATTTTTTTTTTTAAAAACTTAGCTTCTGTCTTAAAATCAATACGAAGTATTAGAGAGTGGGTAAGCGCTAGGCAATGGAGGTTAAGTGAATTCCTGTTTACTGATTTAAACTTGTACCAAGCTAATGAATTAAAATAAGACTATATCTTATGATTTATTTCAAATATATATAGTTTATATCCACCAGTTTTCCCACACTCTAATAGGTTAGTTATACATTTGAATAGACTATAAGTGTGCTATATAGACTGAGAAGAACTTTGGGAAAAGCCATGAACTTGGAGTCCCAGTCTTTGGAGGAAAAAGCCCCTCAATTCCTTCATTCGGGAGGAGAAATCTCTACTGTTTGGGGGCTATCCTAGTGGAACCACATGTCATCACAGGGAGTTCTTGCCAGCTGGTCTGAATCACCTTAGCAAAATTCATGTGCTGAAAGTAGTAGTAACAAGTGATTTTAGTTCACTTGCCCAGGGAAAGGCAGGGAAATAGAGAGGCCTGGAGAGGAGTGGAGAGGATATGTAACAGCTGCTGTAAGAAATAACCCTCCCCCCAAAAATGGATAAAAGGACTTTCGAGAAGTTGAAGTTGTCTAGGAGGAATTTGCAGTTGGCCCACACAACACGGTTCAAGGCAAGAAGTCAGAAACCAGAAGAGCTAGAAGGCAAAGACAGGCAAGTGAGAGAACAGGAAATCAAATGTGGGGCCAACCCTTGAAGTCAATATCCAGACAAACAATTCTAACATCAACAAACAGCACTCAAGCTGAGCAACCAAAGGTTGAGAAATAAGGCACATCCACAAGTGGTCAAAGGTTAGGCAATCAAGAACAGAGTTTGAGCAGCCAAGCATCAGGAAAGAAAACACAGAATTTGAGTCCTCACATGTCAGGCAGCCAAGAAAAAAAAACTGAGCCAGCAAGGTCAAGAAGATAAGTTCATTGTCTGAGTGACCATGAAGTCTGAGTGACCAGAGGTTAGGAAAATAGATGTATAGTCTAAATAGTTGGGACTGGATAGAATGCTAGACCTGAAGTCAGGAAGATCTGAATTCAAATTTCAATCAGACACTGAATTCAGACACTAAACTTTTGAATAATACCTGAAATCCATCCCTCTTAAAGTTTTTATACTTGTTCAGAAAAATTATTCTCCCTACCAGCCCAACCCCAAAACAGAAGCGATTTTCAGTTATTATACTTTTCAAAAATGAATAATATGAAAGCAGGGGGCAGGATTTGGAGTGGGGGGCAGAGAGAAAGAGACAGAGAGAGAGAGAGAGAGAGAGAGA
>NW_025385981.1:0-1263 GCF_016433145.1 Gracilinanus agilis
GTCTTGCTGGCCATTAATCCTATCTTACTAATAAATCTTTTTACTTTTAAGCTAAGCTTGGAGTCCTCTCATTCTTGAGAAAGGTTTCCTTCCTGAACCCAGGGCTTCACCACTTGCACCCCTATAACAATACTAAGCAAAATTTTAGTTAAGTATCCCATGATAAAACCCAAAACAATATTAAGAATGCTTGAGTGAAAATTTTAGTTCAAAAAAAATTTTAAATTTAAATTTAAAAATTCTCAAAATTAAAAATTAAGTTCAAAAATTAAACTACTCACTTCCCCTAAATTCATCCTTCTCACACCACCTTTTAGGAGACAGAGAACCTGAGGATCTAAACAACATGTTTTAATTCACTTTTAAACTGCTTATTTCACAATCATAATCATGTTCAAATGGATTAGACATTTTACTCATATTAACCACTATCATTATTATTATTAAAATATTTCAGATTTTCTTAAACTCTTGTATACCTCCAGGACAAATACCTATGAATGAAGGAAATAATCACAGCAAAGGCAAAAAGTCAGTAATGAAAAATGATTGTGGAAGTAAGTTTTTTTTTTTTTTTTAGCAGTAGCATGGAATATCATGAGTTAACGGAATTAACTAACTAGTCATAGGAAATATTTTAGAAGCAGGAAGGGGTTGGAAACCTCAGGCAAAATCATAGTTACATGCCTGACTCTGGCTAGACTATGGCTTTGATTTTACTGGGATCTACTCACTACTGGGGGCTACTCTCTCCACAGCTTTACTGGATGGAATTTAGGCTTTTCCAGATCTTTGCTCCAATGGAAGGCCTCCAGCTATGCTGACAGAGCCCTAGTCTAACTAAATGAATTTTGGGGAACAATTTTCAATTTCCTGAGCATCTATTCATTGGCCAGAAGAGCTAAATTTACCATTGAACTTAGGCCTAGTCTACAGGTGTTTTCATTAGTATTCATAGACACAAAAGGCTTCCCTCTCCTCATCTATTTGTTTCCTGCCTTGTAGCCCCCAGATGTATAAACTTTATACTGATAATGAGAAGCAATTTAGTGTTTCATCTGAACTCTGTATATCAAAAAATGTTGCTTAGAATTGACTATCTGTCCAGGTTTCCCCTTTTTGTCACTGATATCTGCAAGGTGTTCCTTATGAAATGGATTTTCCTAAAACCTCCACCTGAAGCATCAGGAAAAAGGGAATTTGCCAAACCTGTCTTTTGACTTTATATCTAGTCTCTCTCTGTCTCTCTCTCTGTCTCTCTCT
>NW_025385982.1:0-1896 GCF_016433145.1 Gracilinanus agilis
GGTTTAGCTGCCACAAGAGAGCACTCTGTATTGTCTGGTATATTGGTATATAGTCTCTTAAGTAGACCTTCTCTGATTTCTATTTTGCTTCAGTTTGGAATAACCTTTCTTTGCCATTCTCTCTGTGTATTCAGAGTGGGAGGAACAACTTGGGGTCTCCTTGCCCTCCCAAATTGACAAAGTTATCAGAAGTTAGATAATATCACATCTCCTAGACAAACAATATTTAAGGGAGCAGATAGATGTGCTTCTATTCCAAATTGGGCCCCTTTCTCTCAGGAGAGTTGAGTGGCCTCTTGCCCCAACCTTTTCCTTCCATTTCTGGCAGGAATGAAAGTCTCTCTTGGAGAAGGTGGGAATGTGGAGGAGTGTGAAAAGGCTAGAGATGTCTTTTCTGCCCTGATTTGATTTTAGTTTGAGTTTTCATGTTTCCAGAACCTAGTATATCATTTCACACATATATCCCTTTTTTCATTTGAAATTTTATTTTTATTGTCACACAAAACCCACTTCCATATTGGTCATTGTTGTAAGAGCACACGCATACATAACCAAAACCCCAAAATAAAATACACTGACTCTGACGTGAAAGATGACTCTGACAGTTCTGTCTCTGGAGGTGGATACATTCTCCATCATTAGTCTTTCAGAATTGTCTCAGATCATTGCATTGCTGAGAACACCCAAGTTTTCACAGATGGTTATTGTGCACATATAAATTCTTTTATTTATTTATAAATTTTAAAAAAACCCTTACCTTCAGTCTTAGAATCAATATTGTGTACTAGTTCTAAGGCAGAAGAGTGGTTAGGGGTAGGCAATGGGGGTTAAGTGTCTTGCCCAGGGTCCCACAGCTAGGAAATGTCTGAGACTAGATTTGAACCTAGGACCTCCCATCTGTAGGTCTGGTTCTCAATCCACTGAGCTACCCAGCTGCCCCTGCACATGTATATTCTTAATACATCCTTGTTGACTAATTTATCTACTCCTATGCTCTCGTTCGCTCCCATTAGCTCTCATTTTCTCTTTGTTTCTATCCATAACATCCCAGCTCCTTTGCCCTTCTGGAAGAAGAACTGGTCACTAATTGTCTTTTCTCCTTTCATACTCTGGGTCATGCACCTGTCTGAAGTCAGGCAAAACACTTTTCAAGGCCTTGATTTCCTTATCTGTGAAATAGGAGTAAGATAATGTCTCTGTCACTTACTTTGCAAGCTCATGCAGAAAAGGAAAATAAATGTGGGCTCCTTTCCCAGACAATGCATAGAATACCAACTCTGAAGGTAGGGATTGTTCTGTTTTGTCTTTGTGTTCCCAGACCTGTGTAGAATGCTTGTCACATTGTAGACATTTCATAAATGCTTGATTTATAGAGTTTTGCCTTGCATTTTTCAGTGGGTTGAGGAGGGTGGAGGGAGAGAGAGAATTTGTAACTAAAGATAAAATTGAATAAAAAATGAATAGATGCTTTTTGAATGATGGAATGAATAAATGGATGAATGAATGACAAAGTTGGCTTTCTGGTTACTATGAGCTGACCAGATCAACAAAGGCCAGATTCTGAGCATGACCAGATAGATGAAGAAAATCAGGAAGTTCTAACTGATGGAATTCCTTGGAAGAGATGAACTTGGTTTCCTGCTACTCACCCTTTCCTTCCCAAAGAGTTTTTTGAGCTTGGGAAGTAAGCAGGAGAACCTTGGCCAATATAGATATCCATGGGGGCCTCTCCTGTTCTCTGTCTTCTCAGGTCTTTTTCTATTTTATCTTTTTTTAAATCTAGAATTCTCCCATCATAAAGCCAAAAAAGATTTGAGTTGGATGAACTATCAGGCCTCCCTCTCCTCATTTTATGGAGGAGGAAACTGCTAGAGCAGTGTTGGGATTGGTTCAAGG
>NW_025385983.1:0-1398 GCF_016433145.1 Gracilinanus agilis
TTATCATGTAAAACATATTTCCATATTGATCATTTTTGTAAGAGAATAAACATATAAAATCCAAATTCCAAAACAAAAACTCAAATAAACTAAGCTGAAAAATCACATGCTTTGATCTGTATTCCTTACTCCAATAGTTCTTGACAGAAATGTATTTTTGAGGCCAGGGATATTTCTTTTGTATCCTTTAGCATATAGTAGGCATTCAGTAAGTATTTCCTGATTAGTTGATTTCCACCCCCCCCAATATCACACTAAAAAGAGGAGTGAGTAGGAATTAAGATAAACAAAAGACTTCTTCCAGTCCCAAGGTGACTCAATGATTCAAGGTCCAAAGTGAAGAGAATCATGGGGAATCATGGTGAGAGAGGTTGAGTTGGACAGTCAAATAATGGATGTTTTGCCTTCCAATCTGATGCTGACATCACTGATCTGAATTTCCACTTCTTCACTTAGCTTATTAATTCTATCTCCAACCTTTAGATTTTGGCCTTGAAGAGAAATCCACCTGGTCTTCAGATATATGTGCTTCTGGATCCTCATGCAGACCTCATTTTAGTCCTAAAGGTTGAATGTCTCTTACCAGTCTTGATCCTGGCCACATGCCTATTTTGGATTCAGCAATTTCTTATTATATAGACATGAACTAATAGTTGTTAGTAGAACATAAGCTCCTTGTGGTCAAGAACAATGAAAGCTTTGTTTCTATTTCCATCAATTTCTTGTCTTTCTGGGGGAAGGCTTTCTTAAAGCAGAAGGTAGCTCTGATCAGCTTTATAAGGCAACTCAGCCAAAATGCCTTCACTGACTTGTTTTAGTGAGCCAAGTCTTCATCCTACGTAACTCTTTCTGATAGTTTATATAGTGTTGCATAAATTGAAAATCTAGCCTAAATAATCCCTTTCTATCCTCACTACTTCTACCCTTTAAATATCTGAAGATGTTTATCATGTCTTCACTTAGTTCTTGATTAGCCAGGCTGTATACACTTAGCTCCCTTAATCTTTCTTCCTAAATCAATCCCTGCAGCCAGCTCTTAATATTGTTGTTACTCTCCTCTTCTCTGAACCTCTTCCAAATTGTCTATCTTTCTTGTATTGAGCTGCCTGGGCTGAATAAGCTGAAAGCAGTCTTACAAGTACAAATTCTCTAATGTCTTGCAGCATTGTAATACTTTTGCCTAGGCTACCTAAAACCCTCCCACTTTCTTTTCCCTCTTCCTTGCCATTTTTCTTTGCACATTCATATCTGAATCTCTGTTCTCTATCAACTCAAATTTTCTTTAATTTAAATTTACCTTTAGCTTTTTCTTTCTTTTATTCCTTTTTCTTTTACCTCTTTTGTTCTCCTTTCTTGCTTCCTTCTTTCCTTCCTCTTTACCTCTTGTAGATATTCTTT
>NW_025385984.1:0-7154 GCF_016433145.1 Gracilinanus agilis
TTCCTTCCTTCCTTCCTTCCTTCCTTCCTTCCTTCCTTCTTTCCCCTCTTCCTACTTAAAATCAGGACCATGGTATTCTTCTTGAGGGAAGTTGATCTGTATAGCTCCCCTTATAACTCTCCTCTGTTCTCCCACTTTATGTCCAAGGCTCCATAAACATGATGAAAAGAAACATGACTGGTCTGGCACTTTTAGAGATATGGAAATTTTGCCAGCTGCCTGGAGAAAGGGGAAGGCCAGGTAGTGAGGACAAGAGCAGTTTCTAAAAGCAAGCTCACTTTTTCTTGGTTTCTCCTTTTCCTTCCTTCTAGCTCGCCTCTTTCTTTTCGAGCAGAGGCTGTTAACCTGAAGGGACTGTGAACTTGGATGGGAAAAAAGTACATCTTTATTTAGATAAAATTAGTTTATTTTGCAATCCTATGTATCTCATTTTATGTATTTAAAAACATTATTCTCAGGAAAAGTCTACAGGTTTTACCAGACTGCTGATGGGGTCTAGGACACAATAAAGTTCTGATCTAGAGTCCTTTACCCTTCTGAACTTCTCTCCTCCTGGACTTATTCCTTCCCCGACAACAAACACTATCTCCCCCCAACACTGCCCCCCCAACTGGTTTCCTTTCTTTCTTGAGTCTTCTAAGCCCCTCTACAGTATATCCTGTTCCCCCTTTGAGTCAACCCCTCTGACTATTTCCAAATGTGGCCACAGAGGGGCGCCTGAAGGTCACTGGTCCTGGGGGTTTCCTTTTTCTCCTTCCACTGCATACAGGTGTGGCTTTAAAAAGCAGTCTTAAGGAGAGGCTACTTTGCTTGGTCCTCTAAGACTGTCGTTTGTCATGGAAGGAGCTTTGTTTGGGACAGGTAACAGTAAGGCTCAGAAAACATCTCCTCTTCCAAGTCTCTAGAATTATCCTACAGGTCAGGAAGTAAGGGACTGGTCCCATTTTGGGGAAAAAAGGCTGGGGTGGAGAGAGGGACCTCTGACAGCTACATGTTGTATGACCTTGTCAAGTGAAGAGGCCCTTTAAAATACCATCTAGAATGAAGGTCTATGCTTCTATTTATCAATATTTCATTTGACCTAAAATCTTACCTACCTCTGTTCAAAAGACTAGATCAACAGAACTGTCTTCACAGCCTGTCCACAGTGTTTTTTATTTCCTTCCCAACTTGGATCAAAGCAGTGGGTTAAGACTTTCCTTTGTCATTTAACACTACATGGGCACCAGTGTAGCCCTTGAAGTAGTTTCCTATTACTTCTAGCTCTCACTACACAGCCAGCCCACCTTTTCTGATCATCCATGTCCTAGATGATAACTTTTAATCACTTCTTCTGTGCGGTAATACGTCGCAAGATACTTACATCTGCTAAATATTTGTTCGTTGCTCCTTGGGTCACATCCAAGTTTGACTCTTTGGGGATTGTGGTATTCCATTGCTTGCTAACCAAAATGCATCATCAACAGGAGGTTATTGGCGAGAAAAAGTTGGATTTTTCTTCAGGGAACAGGTTGGGATGTTTGAAAGTGCTACACGATTTCCCAAAATGCATTCCAGCCAGTCTGCTCTGCTCCATGTCTGTCTGCACTGCATGCTCCCAAATATATGCATTAATGGACCAGTTCAGTGGACTCCATCCAAATGGAGATCATAGTCTAGATAATCATCGTTTCTTTCATCCACTCTTTTTTGCTTGTGGGGATTGTTAGACCAAACTCTTCTTAATAATTGTGGGTTTCACTTGGAGGTTTCTGCAATATTGGATCAAATGTGTGCCTGAGAAGGTGTATTGTTTGCAAAAAATCTTTCCCGTTTCCTACAAAGACCCTGTGAAGTAGCTAAACATTATTGAATTTAGAGGGATAGCTAACACCCTAGAATCTAGGTGTAGATGACAAAGTCAGGACCCAAAAAGGTCTGAAGGGGCTAGAATATTGGTCTGAAGATGAAATTTAATGGGATAAATGCCACCGCACTTTTGTTAAAAACAAAAACAACTTCACAAGAACAAGTTAGGTAAGTATGGTTAGATAACAGTTTGCCTGAAAAAGATTTGGAGGTTTTAGTGGTCTTTAAACTCAATAAGGGGCAGGTGGGTGGTCCAGTGGATAGACACCAGGACCTACAGTCAGTATGACTCCCCTTTCTGAGTTCAAATTTGGCCTCAGACACTTACTAGCTGTGTGACCCTGGACCAAGTCACTTAACCCTGTTTTTCTCAGTTTCCTCATCTGTAAAATGAGCTGGAGAAGGAAATCACTCCAATATCTCTGCCAAGAAAACCCTAAATGGGTCCTTTTATCCAGATATGACTGAAACAACTAAGCAACAACAAAAACTCAAAAGGAGTAAAAAAATGTGGCAAATGGCTAATATTTATAAAAATATTTGTTAAGAAATTGTAATATTTGCAAACCACTCAGCACAGTACCCGGTAAATGTTTAATAAATGCTTGTTCCCTTCCCTCCTCTCTAAAAAGGTAGCAGTCAGAGAGGCAAAGCTTCCAAGTCATAAGGAAACAGAAATAGACCCTTGCCCAAACCTTACTTTTTTCTATTCTGGAGACCCCATTTTAAGAAGGACATTGAAAGCATCCAGAGGTGGCAACCAAGATAGTGAAGGGTCTCAAGCTCATTCATATGAAGATTGGTAGAAGGAACTGGGAATGTTTAGCATAGAGAAGAGAAGGCTCTGGTAGGATATGAGAGCTAGCAGAAAGACTGTCATATACCAGAGTGCTTATATTTATTGTGTTTACCTCAAAGGACACAACTAGAAGCAGCAGGTAGAAGATGCAAGGAGGTAAATGTAGCCTGAATGCCAGGAAAGTCTCCTTAATATAATTATCCAAAAGTGAAATGGCTTTTTCAGATATAGGTTAGTCTAACTTCCTTCTTCTATCTGTGAACTTCTGTGATCAAGAATATCTTCAGGGGCAGCAGTAGCTATAAATCCAGGCCTAGAGATAGGAGGTCTTGGGTTCGAATCTGATCTCAGGCACTTTCCTAGCTGGGTGACCCAGGGCAAGTCACTTAACTCCAGTTGCCTAGCCCTTACTACTCTTCTGCCCTAGAAACAAAATTTAGTATCAATCCCAGAATAGAAGGTAAGGATTAAAAAAGAAAAGAATATCTTCAAGGAGGATATAAATGATTCTTTTATAGACTTGAGAAAGTAAGCATGAAGGGCAACAGATATACTGGTCCCTCAATCTCCTTTTTTTGAGAATAGTAAGAGTTCATGATTCACTCTGCACATCCCAGACTTTTTGTATCTTCTGCTCAGCTGGATAACTTGAGAATTCATCCTTTGATGTTTCAAAATGGCATCACTTCTGGGAAGATCTCAATTTAATTTAATTCAACCAGTATTTATTAAGCAGTTACTATGTACAAGGCAGAGGCATCAGTGTTCTAGTAAGAGAAAGTGCTGACCTTGGAGCATGGCTTCAAATAACTTCTCTGACACATGCTGGGTGTGACCCTGGACAAGTCACATAGCATCCCAGTGTCCTGGGCAGCTCTCACAGATTCAAAGGGGCAAAGAAAGGGCCTTCCATACCAACAACATCTCAAAAGTAGTCCCTCTATCTGTCCTTATGTGTAAGGCATTGTATTGAGGATAAAAAAATAAAGCACTAACTGTCAAATCCAACCTGTATCTGGAAAAGAACCTCCTCACAACATGTGACAAATGCTCATCTATTAATTTCTTTTTTTAAATTGTATTTAATTAATTAATTTAGAATATTTTTCCATGGTTACATGATTCATGTTCTTTCCCTCCCCTCTTCCCACCTTCCCCCCATAGCCAACCAGCAATTCCACTGGGTTTTACATGTGTCATTGATCAAGATCTATTTCCATATTACTGATATTTGCATTAGGGTGATCGTTTAGAGTCTACATCCCCAACCATATCCCCATGAACCCATGTGATCAAGGAAATGTTTTTATTCTGTATTTCTACTCCCACAGTTCTTTCTCTGGATGTGGATAGCATTCTTTCTCACAAATCCCTCAGATTTGTCCTGGATTATTGCATCGCTGTCGTCTCTTAATTTCTTAAAGAATGCCATTGATAAGAAGCCCTCTCCTTCCACTTCCTCTATCCCATTCCATTCCAAGCCAATCCCACTCCACTTTTGGACAGTTCTAATGGTTAGAAGTTTTTCTTATCTAAATTTCTCTCTAAAACTACTTCTACACTACTTCTGTCTTTTAGGGCCAAAACAGAAC
Source organism: Gracilinanus agilis (assembly GCF_016433145.1). NCBI lineage: Eukaryota > Metazoa > Chordata > Mammalia > Didelphimorphia > Didelphidae > Gracilinanus > Gracilinanus agilis. The sequence goes on from NW_025385984.1 coordinate 4,240, forward strand.
AAGTCTAATCCCTTCTCCACATGAGAGCCCCTTAAATGACTGCTTATCAGGTCTTCTATCTTCACTGCCCTCCCCTTCCTAGTCTTGTCTTCTCCAGAAAAGAAACACTCTTAATTTTGATATTGTTCAGTCTTGCCCAACTCTTTGTGATCCTATTTGGGGAATTTTCTTGGCAAAGTTACTGGAGTGGCTTGCTATTTCCTTCTCTAACTCATTTTACAGATGAGGAGACTGAGGCAAATAGGGCTAAGTGTCTTGCCCAGGAACACATAGCTGATAAGTGTCTAAGGCCAGATTTGAACTGAGGAAGATGAATTTTCCTGACTCCAGGCTGGGCACTCTATTCCCTGTGCCACCTAGCTGCTTAATTCCATGTTATTGTATTGCACTAAAGTCTTCCTCTCAGGGCTTGATGTTCACTTCAAGCCCTCAGGAGTCATGCAGTTGGAGTATCCAGCAAGTGCCAGCACCCTGGTGAAGGCTTGAGATATAGTTAGGTGACAGACTGTCATCTGAGGGTTATCCCCTCCCATGTTGGGGGCATAAGCTCTGAAAGAGGACTTGTGATCTTCAGACTCAGACAGGTGAAATTAAGGAGTTTGGAGTGCCACACAATTATCTGCCTTTGTGAATCATTCTCTCCTGTATCAGGCACTCCAAGGGCCAGGCAGAAAGTCTTATCTAAATTTGGCATCTCCCCCGTTTAGCTTAGTATGGTATAGTGCTTTGCACACAATAGGTCCTTGATAAATGTCTGTTGAAACAAGTCTCCAACCCCTCTGTGAGATGAATACAGTTACTCATTTTACATCCATTTTATGGATGAGGAACCTGAAACACAAGAAGGTCCGATATCTTGCCCACTGTTTACTGAGTCATTTGTAGAGTCAGAATTAGAATCTAGGTCCTCCAACTCCAAGCTCAGAAAGCTTTCGACTAGCCCAGATGGTCTCTCTAATCTGGGACATATCATAAGATAATAATTGATCAAAAGCTAGACGAGACCTCAGAGGCTATTTAGTACAACTCCTTCATTTTTTAGCTGAGTGAACCTGAAGCTTAGTTTTACTTAGTCCCACAAGTCATTAAGCACCAGAGGCTGGATTTGAATCCAGGTGGTCTAGCACCCTAGCCAGTCCTTTTTATATCATTGATTGCCTCTCCCAGCCCTTAGAATATGCCCCTGCACTAGGAATGGGGCTCAGAAGAGGGGGTCAACACTCTGGTCCTCACTGTCAGGCATTTTTCTCCAGGGCACCCCTCCCCACCATAGCCCTACAGTCCTAAGGCCTGGGGAATCGCTTCTTCTACAAGCAGTATCTCTAAAGGCTGCTCTGTGCCTCCCACTCTCTTTCCTGCTTTCATCAGAACTAGTTTAAGGGTAGGGGTAGCAGTGGAACAGAGCTTAGAGACAGGGCTCCAGGAGCAACCAGTCTAGTAGGGAAGGGGAGAGGCACACCCAAGGAAAGAACTGAGGACATAAAGTCAGTGAATGAGACAGACATTACAGTATGGGTGGTCACCTCCTACCATTTTCTGCTTTGGAATCTCTGACATTCCTGCTCCATTTCCCCCCACCCAGCATTCTTCAAAGCCCAGCTCCCGGGTCACCTCCCTATACAGGGTAAAGAGCACTGATTTTGGAGTAAGAGGACCTGGGTTTAAGTCCCAGCTAGGTCACTTTAATATCTGAGTGACCGGGGGCAAATCTCTTCCCTGTTTCAGAGCTCAGTTTTCTTCTCTATAAAAGCAGGGGCTTAAACTAGACTTCTAAAGTCCTGTCTAACTCCATCCTTGGGTGGTTGTTTTTCTTCCTTTCGCTTGTGAATTTCTCTAGTAGGGAATCACATTTTCTTCCTTGGACACCTCATAGCATTTGGCTGGTAGCTCTTCTCTGCCTAACAATTCATAGATTATTTTGGTTTTGTGGTAATTTGTAGCCTTCTTTCTCCGTTTCAGTTTATTTCTACATAAAACGAGGGGCTTACATTGAATCAGGGGCTCTCAACCTGGAGTCCATGGGCCTTGTGGATAAATTTTAGGGTAACCATTAACTCAGGAAAAAAATTACAGTTTTATTTTCACTAATCTCTAAAAAAAATGTAGCATTTCCTTTAATTTTGAATTTAAAAACACACGCATTATTCTGAGAATGGGTCCCTAGGCTTCATCAGACACACAAAGGGGTTTGGGACAGAAAACGGTTTTAATAACCCCTGTTCTAAGTGATTTCTAAGGACCTTTCTTACTCTCAATCCTATAATCCTTCCACAAGATTTTGTGCTTGGGGAGCTGGAGGGAGCTTTGTATTCTCAGGCCAAGCACAAGCCTGGCTCTGTAGGAGCCGTTCATAAATTAATGTTGGCCTGAATGGAACTGAATTGAAGGGGGACCCTGAATTGAGGGATGGAGAGGCAGTGACTTGGCGGTTTCATGCTCGGACTTACACCTTCATCTACAGACAGCCAGCTAGAAGACACACACAGGCAGAGCTGGGGGGTCATGGGGTTGAAGGTAGTTCCAGAGGGAGGGGTGGAGGCAGTCTCTCCCCACTAGGAGACTCGGACCCCTGGAATGAAGAGCTGTTAGGGTCCCTTGTTTGGGAGGGAGCAGGGTGCTGCTCTACCTGGGCTCCCTCCGTTCCAGCCTTTTTGAAAAGCCTTAGAAGTTTATCCCGGGGAGTTAAGATTTGGGAAAAGCCTTCCCTGCACATCCTCATTGTCTCCTGAGGCTCTTCCCCTTCTCCTTCCCCTCCCCCAGAGACCGGCCTGCCCTGGGTCTCTATCTTTTCCCCTCTCCTCCCTCCACCAAGGCTTTAGCTGCGGAGGGGCTGGGACAACGTCCACCGAATTAGTGCCGGTCTATTCCCTGAAAGGGGCGGCGGGGGGAGGGGGGTTGTGCGGTGAGGTTAGGGC
>NW_025385985.1:0-2653 GCF_016433145.1 Gracilinanus agilis
AATAAATTTACTCTAATAAAATGGACACTAAAGCAAACTTTGGTAAAGAAAACACTATTTTCTAGTTTCCATTATGAAGCCAGAGATCTCTTTCCATAGATGAAATCTACAGTGGATTAAGTGGAAAACTTCGTGAAGAAGAGTGGTGGTCAGCCCCTCGGACAATCCAGGCGTTACAGCATCCTGGAAAATAATGCTTAGAGAAAGTTATGTTCTTTATACTGAAGCTCTTAAAATTTCTTTTCCAATGTTCATACAGATGCCTCAGTTTCTCCACTACTACTTTTTATCTTTTGAATTCCAATCCACTTAAAGCCTAACTCTAGGAAGTTTTTCATGACTCTTGTAAGTCAGTAAAGTCCTTTCCCCTCAAACCTGAAATGGTCTTTAGTTTTGGAGCAATTTAATAATTCTTTTTTATGATGTCTATGACAGTTATCTATGTTTGTATTTTAGTCCCCTTACTGGACTTGTAAGATACACAAAGACAGGAATTACATCTTATCAATACAGTATATACTTTATAATATATTCTGAATTAATGAAGGCAGTGTGATACAGGGAAAGGAGCACTGGATTGGGAGTAAAAGGACCTGGATCATATCCTGCCTCTATCACTTATGATCAGTGTGATCTTGGGCAAGTCATCTAACCTGTCTACATCTGAGTCCTGATTCTACCCATTAGAATCATAGATTCTAGAGCTAGATGGGTCCATAGAGGTCATCAAGTCTTACTCCTCCTTTTACAAATGAGGGAAAAAATAGAAAACATTAATAACTTGCCCCAACTCATTCAGGAATTAATGGGAGACCCACCAGTAAAGCTAAAGTCCTTAGACTCTAATGACTTTAGGTGTCACCTCATGTTTCTGAGATCGTTTCCTCATCTGTACAAAGTGGAGGTAGGACTGAAGGATATTTAAGCTTCCTTCCATTTCTGGAACTCTGATCCTATGACCTTTTTATACTTAATTTCCTCATCAGTAAAATGAGAGAGTTGAATTAGGTGACCTCCATCGTCCATTCCATATGAAGCAGTTCTGTCATACAGGGGATAGAATGACAAACCTAGAGGTTGGAATATTTATTTTCCTGAGTTCAAGTCTGACCTCAGATACTTACTATCTGTGTGACTCTGGCCAAGTCACTTGACTCTGTTCACCTTACTTTTCTTCACCTGTCAAATGACCTGGAGAAGGAAATGGCAAACCACTCCAGTATCTGCCAAGAAAATCTCAAATGGGTCACAAAGAGTCAGGCATGACTGAAACATGACTGAACAACAATGGTCAATTGCAGCTCTTAATCCAATAATTCCATATGAGAGGTAATATAAATATAGCTTTATGGATAAAGGATCAGCCTCACACACAGGAATGACTGGGTTCCCTGCCTCTGATACGTGTTGTCATTCTCAACCAGGGCAAGTCACTTAAACTTTCATTGTATTAGGCAGCTCTCTAAGACTGCAAGTTAGAGAACAACTGCAGATATGCTTTGGTAGAAGGATTTCCCTGTCCAAGAGTTCTTCATACTAGTGAATTACAGGACTGGAAGCCACCATCACTTTCCTCTTCTTCCTCCTCCCCCCAATAACTTTTTTTTCATGACCTTACACACAGGAAATATTTCACTGTACATGGCTAAATCTAGCCTCTTGTTTCACAGATCTCTGTCATGGCACTAGGTTGTCATCTTCCTTTTGAACAAAGGTAAACCACGGGCTCAAAGACCTGAAGGAATTTCTTTGCTCTAAGTTATGAGGAAGCAAGTCTCTTTTATCCTACTTTGAAACCACAATCAAACATTGCCATCCAGGCTGACTGAAGATCAAACAGACTGCTAGAGAAAGTAATGGTGGCCTGATTCTACCTATTAGAATCATAGATTCTAGAGCTAGATAGGTCCATAAAGGTCATCAAGTCTTACTCCTCCTTTTACAAATCAACCTGGAATAGTTATTTTGAAAATTCTTCAGCTTGTAAATGGTAACTAATTTAACTTATCCAAAAAGATTGGCAGTGGAATAAAGTAGTTTGCTTGCTGGGAAGATAAATGGAGAGTCAATTTTGCCAATTGCTATAGCCAAAATATTGGTCCTTTCAAGCTCACTAAAAACAAAACAAAACAAAACAAAACAAAACAAAACAAAACAAAACAATGAATTCTTACCTTCCATTTTAGAATAGATATTGTATATTGATTCCAAGACAGAAAAGCAATAAGAGCTAAGCAATGGAGGTTAAGTGACTTGTCCCGGGTCACACAGCTAGGAAGTGTCTGAGGCCACATTTGAACCCAGGACCTCTTATCTCTAGGTCTGGCTCTCAATCTACTGAGCCACCTAGCTGCCCCCTAAGTTCATTTGTATCACAATTCAAAATATTTCTCCCTTTTCTGCACTGTTTCTTTTTTTTTTAAATATCCTCCCTGGACATAACTTCTCTTCCCCACTTTTCTCTTCCTTTGAGACTCCCTTTTCTTCTCTTCTCCATCTCTTTGCTCTTTTCTCTTTCTTTCTTCCTTCCTTCCTCCCTTCCTTACTTCCTCCCTCCCTCCCTCTCTCTCTCTTTTTCTTTGTTTCTTCCTTCCTTTCTCTTTCTTCCTTTGTTTCTTTCTTCCTTTCTCTTTCTTTCTTCGTTCCTTCCTTC
>NW_025385986.1:0-1112 GCF_016433145.1 Gracilinanus agilis
ATATATATATGTATAAATTTCCCCCTGAGTCCTGTTTTGGCTGGTTCCCACATAGTTTGATAGGATGTCTCATCATTGTCATTTTCTTCTATGAAATTATTTATTGTTTCTATGATTTGTTCTTTAACAAACTCATTTTGGAAAATCATATTTAATTTCCAATTAATTTTTGATTTGCCTATCCATGTTCCCTTACTAATTATTATTTTTATTGCATTATGATCTGAAAAGGTTGCATTTGTTATTTCTGTTCTTTTGCGTTTTTTTTTTTTGCCATGTTTCTATGCCCTAGTACATGGTCAATCTTTGTGAATGTACCGTGTGCTGATGAAAAGGTGTATTCCTTTGTGTCCCTATTTATTTTTCTCCTGATATTTATTAACTCTAATTTTTCTAGTATTTCATTCACCTCTCTTACCTCTTTTTTATTTTATTTTTTTGGTCTGATTTATCTAGATCTGATAGGGAAAGGTTTAGGTCTCCCACTATTATAGTTTTACTATCTATTTTGTCCTTGAAATCCTCTAGTTTCTCCTTTAGAAATTTAGATGCTATATCACTTGGTGCATACATGTTGAGTACTGCTATTTCTTCATTGTCTATACTGCCTTTTGTCAGGATATAATTACTTTCCTATCTCTTTTAACCATATCCATTTTTACTTTGGCTTTCTCAGATATCATGATTGCAACTCCTATCTTCTTTTTCTCAGTTGAAGCCCAACCTCTTTATCCTTCCAGTATATTGGTCTTCTCCCCTGCTCCCACCATATGCTTCTTTATGTAATATAAATTTACTTCATTTTGTCTCTTTTCCTATTTCTCTTATGTTAGGAGCCAAGACTATAAAATAAAAATAGTAACTCTTCAAGGAGAAGGATACGGATCATGAGCCCCGCTCGGGCGAGGACATAATTGCAAAAACCTCCTCCAGATAACAGCATGTTCTTTTCAGCGTTCCTTCCTTGTAACATCTAGTCCCTTTCTCTCTTCATCCTGACCGCCAGCCCCCTCACCCTGAACATATATATTCTTGCCCTGTACCAGCAATAAACGAGCCTTGCTCCATTAGACTCTCTTGTCTTCTTGCGTGCTTGGTCTCCCCTCCCTCCC
>NW_025385987.1:0-2821 GCF_016433145.1 Gracilinanus agilis
TGAGGATTAAGTGACTTGCCCAGGGTCACACAGCTTGGAAGTGTCTGAGGCCAGATTTGAATGCAGGACCTCCCATCTCTGGGCCTGGCTCTCTATCTACTGATCCACTTAGCTGCCCTCCAATACTCTTTACCTAATCAAAAAGAAGAAAGATCATAGATCTTGAAGGGACTTTTGAAGCCATCTCAATCCAACTCCTTCATTTTACAGATGAGGAAACAGGCTTAGAAAGGTTATGTAATTTGCCTATGGTTCCTCAATTAACAATCATCAGAAGTAAGATTAGAACCCAGGCCTTCCTGACTTCTAGGATCACACTTTATCCACTAGACCATGCTGTTTAACATCCTGGTTCTAAAACGTACTTATATAACACTGAGCAAGTCAATTAACTCCTCTGAGTCTCAATTTGTTATCAACATACTAGGAATAATCAATCTGTCTATCTCACAGGGTCCATTGTGGGGAAAGTGCTTTCTAAACCTTAAAAAAGAACCTTTATATTTTCAAAAATCAAAACAACTCTTCATTATGGAAATGTGAATTTACAATACTAGCGCAGTTTTTTAATCCGGGGCCCACACATTTTTTTAAAAATATATTTTGACGACTGTATTTTGGCATAAATGGTTTCCTTTGTAATCTTATGTATTTTATTTCATGTATTTAAAAACATTGTTGTGAGAAGGGGTCCATAGCCTGATTCACCAAAGGAGTGGCACCCCAAGACTCAGAACCCTCAAAACTAGACTCTAAGTATCCTCAGACATGGCCCTAGGGGATAAAGAGAAATCTTGGCATGCTCCCTCGGTTATGCCACCAATGGCCAACCTGAATTCCTCCTCTGTTGCCTGTTAGATGACCTGAACCCTGGCTCCAGCACCAAGCAAAGCCTTAGTGGATGAGATATTGTTGGGAGGGGGTGATGGAGAGAGATGAACCCCCCCCCATTGCTCCCCTACTCCCCGTTTCCAGTGGGTCTGTGCGTGAGTGGTCCACACACACACAGAAGACACTGGGACACCCACGCAGCTGCAGCTGTGGTCCCTTCTTACTCCAAGAATGTGGAGAAGCAACAGTTTCATAGCCAGTCTGCCAACACCAGCGATGGTTATTGCCCTCCCTTCTCCCCGTTAGAGTCTCTGCTCCCCACCTCACTTCCAGCCCATCCCCGTAGTTAACATGTCAGCAGATAGCTCTCCTTGTGAAATGCTTCATAGAAGTTCCCAATTTCCCCTTTATTTAAATAAGCCGAGATCCTTGGCTTTTCAGCTCACCAAATTTAAAAAAAAAAGACTTTTCTTCTTCGATCTGTCCTGTTTGCGAGATTGCCTTTGTGATTATTCTGAAGCCCCGACGCTGCTTTTTTGGAATTGTGTAATATAATAACTACCAATATTGACATTTTCAAAATAAATGAAACCCAAACATATAAGGAAGTTGGAGCTCAATAGGGAAACTGCTCACAGGTCCTCCTTGGAACTGCAGACAAAGGAGTTGGTGGAGTTGGTTTTATTGTGTGTCCAAAGGCAACAAGAAACATCATTTCATGGGACACTCGGGCTTCTAGTATTACCGTGCTCACGATGAGCAGAAAGCAGAAAAGACCACCATGAAGATAATTGCAGCTTGTGGACCAACATCTGTGGCAGAGAATAAGGAGGTAGAAAAATCAGAGAAAAGCACTTCCTAAGGCCCTGGGAATTAAATAAACACAGAGCACCTCTGTCTGACCATTGGTTCCCTGGTTTGCCCAGAAGATGCTGCCCAGGATCAAACAGGTCAGTCCACACGGCACTATTGGTATTTCACCTGATTTTGCTGCCAGGAAACTTTTATGGACTCTAGTTCCCCCCCCCCTTCCAAATTCTCTGGCCCTTTCTTGGCTTAGAAGGTGAGTAACAATTCCTAGTCTTGTCTGTCTACAATATTCCTCGATCTAAGAGCAGCTTTTTCCCAAAGAGGCAAAGAATAGGGGAGTCATGCTCACAATTACTTGTAGGCTTAGATGGAGAGATAAACAGCTGGCATTATCAGGCTGCTGAGACTACCTTTCTTCTCACCTGGAAGCAGTTATTTACATATTTGCCACCCAGAAAGAGGGAGCTCCATTTGGGCCAACAGGAGCCCTCTCTATGAATATTCGATTCCTGCTCAAGAAATAATTAAGGAGGCTCTTTTCTTCGCCATGAGATAAGAGGACAGGAAACAGTCAAAGACTACTTTTCCAATCTCTGACATCTGTGTCCAGACCACGTCAAGTAGCCCATACTGTAAATGCTCATATGGACTTGGTTCTCATTGGCCAGTCCCCTGTTGCAAACAGATATATTGAAATCTATAAAATCATTGCAAAGTAAAGGGGATGATGGAAAAACACACTGGTAAAGACGGGCCAGGAAATGAAAACTGACAAACCTTGTAAACAACATATGTCTGATATTTATATGAGTACTTTTCTTTACCATATTGTTGACATTGATGTTATCCTTCTGGTCCTGTTTACTTCACTCTGTATTTGTTCATATAAGTCTTCCCTGGTTTCTCTGAAACTCTCCTCTTCATGAATATTTTTCAAGAAGATAATTAGAATTTGTAGGCCATGGTGAATGCCAAGTAACATCACAAAAATGAAATTAATAGGTGACTCAGTGTATTGAAAGCCAGGCCTGGAGAAGGGAGGTCCTGGGTTCAATTTGACCTCAGACACTTTCCTAGTTGTGTGACCTTGGGCAAGTCAACTTAACCCCCATTGCCTAGCCCTTGGAACCAAAACAGAGAGAGAGAGAGAGAGAGAGAGAGAGAGAGAGAGAGAGAGAGA
>NW_025385988.1:0-2523 GCF_016433145.1 Gracilinanus agilis
TATATATATATATATATATTTTATACATATATGTATGTATATATATGTTATATAACAGTTTATAAGTTAAAAGAAAAGGAAAAGGCTGGAAAGAGAGCAAACACAACAATGAAAAGAAAGAAACTCAACATGAAAAGTTATTTTGGTGACAGAAAAGACCAAAACGCAAACTCAAAAGAAAACAATAGTCAATACTGCTATATCCAGAGCCTCCAAGAAAAATTTGAATTGCTCTAGAGCCCCAAATGAATTAATGGAGGTGCTCAAAAGGAATTTTAAAAATAAAATAAGGGATGTAGAAGAAAAATTGGGGAAAGGAAATGAAAATGATACAGGAAAGTCTTGAAAAAAGTCAACAGCTTTATAAAGAAGACACAAAAAATACTAGAGAAATTAATACTTAAAAAATTGAATAAGTTAATTGGTAAAAGAAGCAGAAATATCTACAGAAGAGAACTTGTTAAAAAGCAGAATTGGCTAATTATGAAAAAAAGAAAAAGAACTACAAAAATTCACTGAGGAAGAGAATTCTTTAAAAAGTAGAACTGATCAAATGAAAAAGGAGGTACAAAAGCTGACCTGAGAAAATCATATCTTAAAAATTATAATTGGCCGAGTGAAAACTAATGACTCCATGAGATATTAAAAACCATCAAAGTCAAAATAATGAAAAAATAGGAACAAAATATGAACTATATCATGGGGAAAACAACTGAAATGAAAAATAAATCCAGGAGAGATCATCTAAGAATTATTGGACTACCTGAAAGCCATGATTAGAAAAGGAACTTAGATATCATCTTTCCAGAAATGATCAAGGAAAACTGCCCTGATGTTCTAAAACCAGAGGACAAAATAGAAATTTAAAGAATCCATTGATTACCTCCTGAAGGAGATCCCAAAAGGACAATTCCCAGGAATATTATAGTAAAATTCCAGAACTGTTAGGTCAAGGAGAAAATATTGTAAGCAGCCAAAATGAAACAATTCAAATATCATGGAATCATAATCAGGATAACACAAGATTTAGCAGCTTCTGCATTAAGGGATTAGGAGGTCTAGAAAATATTTAATGAAATAAGAGGATTTTTCAAATAGTCCTAATGAAAGGAAAAGAGCTGAGTAGAACATTTGACTTTCAAATACAAGATTGAAAAGAATCATAAAAGGGTAAAAGATAGGTGAAATCAAAAGGCATTCAATAAGGTTAAACTGTGTACATTCCTAAATGGGTAGATGATTCTTGTAACTTTAAAAAACTTTGAAATTATTAGGGCAGTTAGAAGGACTATACATAGATAGAGGGCAAGGATGTGAGCTGAATATGATGGGATGATATAAAAAATTAAATTATTTCATGAAAGAGGAATGCATTGGGAAGAAGGGGAAGGGAAACATTGAATGAGGTAAATTTTTGCACATAAAAGAGGCATGAAAGAACTTTTACAGTGGAAGGAAAAATAAGGTGGGTGGAGAGAAGAGAAAATTAAATTTACACTTATTGTAATTGCTTCAATGAAGAAAAAACAAATACAATCGAGTACAGAAATATTTCTTACTATTTAGGAAAGTGGGAGGGAAAGAGAACAAGAGAAGGAAGTTGGGGCTGATAGAAAAGAATCAGAGGAGGTGGTGGTCAAAAACTAAACAGGGGGAAATAAGATGGAGATTAATATACAGTAATCATAATGGTGCAAAAATGTATATCTCTCTAATAAAAGCCTCATTTTTCAAATATATAGAGAAATGAGTGAAATGTATAAGAATACAAGTCATTCCCCAACTGACAAGTGGCCAAAGGATATGAACAAGCACTTCTCAAAGTAATTAAAACTCTCTATAGTCATGCAAAAGAAAAAAATACTCTACATCACTATTAATTAGAGAAATGCAAATTAAAATAACTCTGAAGTACCATCTTATAGCTTTCAGATTGACTATTATGAAAGAAAAGGAAAATGACAAAACTTGTAGGAGATCTGGGAAAAATGAGACACTAATGTTTTGTTTTAATTGGGAGAGTTATGAACTGAATCAACTATTCTGTAGAGCAATGTGGACCTGTATACAAAGGACTTTAAAACAATACCTACTTTTGACTCAGTAATACCATCACTAGGTTTATGTCCCGAAGAGATAAAAAACAAAAAGGGGAAGGACCTATATGTACAAAAATATGTAAAGCAGCTCTTTTTGTGGGGGCAGAGAATTAAACAGCAAGGAGATGCCTATCAATTAGGATATGACTAAGTTATACTATATGATTGTAATAGAATACTGTTATGCTGTACATAATGAAGAGCTGGAGGAGCTTAAAAAATACAGTAACAACCTGGAAATGCTTACCTGAACTGAAGCAGAATGAAATAAGCAGAACCTGGAGAACATTGTACAAAGTGACAGGAATAGTATACAATGAACAACTCAGAATAACTTAGCCTTTCTCAACAATACAATAATCTAAAACAATGCCAAAGTACTAATATATGTTAGTACTTTGGCATTATATATATATATATATAT
>NW_025385989.1:0-6097 GCF_016433145.1 Gracilinanus agilis
CTTCCTTCCTTCCTTCCTTCCTTCCTTCCTTCCTCCCTTCCTTCCTTCCTATCCCTCTAACAGAAGGTAAATAACATCACTGACCCTCTGGAACCATGGTGGATTATTGTGTTGATCAGAGTTCCTAAGTCTTTCAGTTATTTGTCTTTACAATGTGGTTGTCACTGTATAAATTGTTCTCCTGGTTCTGTTCACTTCATTCTGAATCCCTTCATATAAATCTTTCCAGGTTTCTCTAAAACTGTCACTTTTATCATTTCTTATGGCACAATAGGGTCCCATAATCTTCATATGCCATAACTTGTTTAGCTTTTCTCCACTCTCTTCATTTCCAGTTCTTTGCTACAACAAAAAGAGCTCCTATATTTTGGTACACATGGATCCCTTTCCTCTTTCTTTGATCTCTTTAGAGTATGCCTAGTAGTGGTATTGCTGGGTGGAAAAGTCCTTTGGGCATTCTTGAATCACATTTGGAGTTCCCTTGGTGACATCAGGTTCTCTGGGTCCTAGCACCTGCTAGTTCTATACCCTAGAAAAAGAAGACCAGCCACCGTATCTCATGTCACTTTTCAAAGGAAAAATATGGAGAGAAACTCTGATAGAGCTTATTTGACTCCCTTTGTCTTCCCAATCCTTCCCTGTTTTTCCCCAGCAAGGATCATGAAAAACACTCACTTGAAGTTGGGTGGAAGTAAAAGCTCACTAAGATGCTGTGGCCATTTCTGGACATTAATGGCAAGGGAGTCCATTCCACTGTCTTTCAAATGGCTTACTCAGATCTGAGGTCTATTGCTGCCAATAGTGCCCAACCTTTATGGCTGGAATTGCCTATAGATCCATCTGCTGCTGTCCAGCACCATTCAGCGTGTCCAGCTGTCACATCTCATTTCTGGCTGTGAGGCTCACACGCGGAATCATAGAATGTTATCTCTGGGAGGGATTTTCCAAGCCATTTAATCTAATATCCTCATTTCACAGAGGTGGAAACTGAGTCTCAAAGACCTTCAGAGAGTTAGAGTCCTTGAATCTAAGAATCAGTAATGACCTCAGAAGGACCCTAGTCCAACCTCTAGGTGATCAGTAATTCCTCCTGCATCATTTCTGATAAGTAATCAGTGAATCTCCAGTGATGAGGGGTAATCATAAGTGATGGCAAATTCATTTTTACTTTGAGTACAAGATTCCACATTTGGACAGCTTCATTTGTTAGGATATTTTCCCCTTTTGTGGAGCCAATGCCTGCTTCTCTATAGCATTTGGCCATTTCTCCTATTTCTGCCATCTGGGGCCAAGCAGAATAAATTTAATTTCTCTTTCTCATGTTAGCTCCTCAACTACCTGAAATCATTTGCCATGGAATTCCTAAGTTGCCTTTTCTCCAACAGTTCCTTCATCTTCCTTCATGCCTTCTGTGGTATTTTCTGTAGTCCCATCTTTCATCCTAGGCACTCTCCTCAAGGAATCAAAGAATCGTAGAGCTTGAGCTAGAAGGAATCTCTGAGGTCCTCTAGTCCAACAATCTCATTTTACATGTGAGGAAACAGCCTCAGAGAGCTTAACTGACTTGATTGAGGCCATATAGGGTAAACATCAGAGACTGGATTCGAATCTAGGATCTCTGGTTTCAGAGTCACAGTACTTTCCTCAGGACCACATTGCCTCCTTTATTCTAGGTTGAAAGTATGCTTCTTAAATGTACTCCTTAGAACTTAAACCTCATCCAGATGTGGTCAGACCAAGGTAGGGGATGCCACTTCAACATACTGAAAACTCTGATTCTCAATATAGCTTGTCAGAATTAGAACTTTTAGCTGTTCTGTCCCACTGTTGACTCACTCTGCTTGCAGTCTACCACAGTTCTCAGGTTATTTTCCATATAAATTGTTATTTAGTCATGCCTCTTACATTCTATATTTGTGCAGATCTTATTTTTTGAACCTAAATGCAGGATTTCACATTTATACCCATCATTTTAATAGATTTGACCTGTCAGGATCTTTTTGGGTCTTGGCTTTGCCGTCTTACCTATTCTAATTTGATGCCATCTGAAAATTTGATCAGCATGCTCTCTTTCCTTCATATAATCATTGATAAAAACATAGAACCTGTTCAGGCCATGATAGAATCTTGGACACTATTCCAGGGACCCATCTTCTGAGTGACATCAATTCATTAATCACTACTCGTTGAGTTAAGATATTCAACCAGTATTATCATGGAGCATCCATCTCTATATTTCATTTACAAGGATATCTATAAAGTACTTAGCCTTGCTGAAATCTAAGTATACTGTGCTTTACTATTACCCCCTAATCTACCACTAAAATAGTTCTGTCAAGAAGAAAATGAAGTTAGTCTAGTAAGAACTCTGTACTTGAGAAACACGTTGACTCCTAATGATCACAGCTTCCCTCTCCAACTGTTCACCGACAATCTCTTTAATAATGGATTTTAGAATTTTGCCAGGTATTGAGGTCAGAATCACTGGACTTTCCTTTGAAGAATCAATCCCCTCCTTTTTGAAAGGAAATCCCAGATTTGTATTTCACCAATCCAGCTCTGAAATGTTCTGCTTTTTCTCCTTGTTCTTCAAAGTCACTGCTAGGAAGCCCTCCCTGAGAAAGGGCCAGATTTAAAGTCAGAAGAATCCCAGAATCTTAATTGAAAGGAACCTCAGAGATCATTTAGTCCAACCCAGATCTGAACAAGAAACCTCCATACAATATAGCTGACAAGTGGACCCTCTACACTCTGCTAAGAGACGTTCAGTAAGAAGGAACTCACCGTCTCCTAGGGCAATCTATTCCCACTTTGGGAGAGCTCTTTAGGAAATTTAGGAAATTAGGAAATTTTCTCTCTTATTTTTTGAGGGAAACCTGCATCCAAAACTTTTCTACTTCTGCCCTCTAGGAACAAATAGAATCCATCTATCCCTTTTGTTCATGGCAATTCTTCAGAGACTTGAAGATAGCTATCATGTACACCCAAAGCTTTTCTCTTCTCCAGGCTTTGCATTCCCAATATCTTCTTTTTTTCTATTTATTTTTCTTTATTTTTTCCCAATATCTTCTAATGACCTTCATGTAGTAAGGTCTCAGGGTCACCTTTCCATGCTGGTTTTCTCTCTGGCTACTCCCCAGCTTTTCACTATCTTTCCTAAAATGGAGTATCCAGAATGGAAGATCATATGCCAACTATGTTATAGCTAGCACAAAATGCCCCAATACTGTCACTTCCTTAGAGTTAAGTGTTATTTCTCCAGTAATACAGACCACATAATGCTGTTGACCTCAAGGGCCACTAAAGACTACACATCTATTTTTAAAAATGAACTTCTGACTAGTCAAAAGACCTGGATTTGAGTTCCATTTCTATCACCACATGAGCTTGGGAAACTTGCTTAACCTCTCTAGCTCTCAGTTTCCCCATTTGTCCAATGAGATGATTTGATTTGATGATCTCCAGAGTCCTTTCCTACTCTAATATTCTGCCATTCCCTGAGCTACCCCACCTTCCTCTTTCCTTTTGTTCTAGCTTCTTAGCAAGTTTTACACAGGTCATTTTATAAGAGCTGAAATTAGCTTTCACTTTGTTTCCTCAATTTACTTCAGCAACTCAATCCTCTCCCATGGCTTCAATTATCACTTCTGTACAGATGACTCCTAAATCTATTTCTCTTGCACTGACCTCTCCCCTGAGTTCCAGCCCCATATTTCCAGTTGCCTGCTGGATCTCTACCTGCTGTCACTTGAGTCTCAACATGCCCCAAAGTGACTTCATAATTCCACTCCGCACCCCATATCAGACCCTTTCCCCAACTTGATTGCTTTCATTAATGGCACTGTCAAAGCTCTAGGCTTGGAACTGTGGTATCCTTTATACTCTACTCCTTCTATCATCCTTCTCTTCCCCTTACAATCACTTATGAAGTCCTGTTGGTTCTGCCTTGGAAATATCTCTTATATGCACATGTCTCCTCTCATCTGGGTCCATTACCACCACCTGACTTCAGTCCCTCATCACTTATTACTTTTGCTTTTTTTTAAACCCTTAACTTCTGTGTATTGGCTCCTTGGTGGAAGAATGGTAAGGGTGGGCAATGGGGGTCAAGTGACTTGCCCAGGGTCACACAGCTGGGAAGGGTCTGAGGCCAGATTTGAACCTAGGACCTCCTGTCTCTAGGCCTGGCTCTCAATCCACTGAGCTACCCAGCTGCCCCCTTACTTTTACTTTTGTAACAGTCTCCTCAGGGATCTTCTTGCCTTAAGCTTTTCCCCATTCCAATCTATCTGTCACATAGCTGCCAGCAAACCCTACAGCACAACTCTAACCATGCTACTTCCTTTTGGTGGCTCCCTAATGTCTATACAATAAAATACTCCATCTTCAATATGACTTTCAAAGTTCTCTACCATCTACCTCTGACCCACCTTTTTTTGAAGTCTCATTTAATTCTACCTTGCTTCATATACACTATGATCTGGCCAAAGTGGATGACTGGCAGATCCCCAAACTCATCATGCCCTCTCTTGCTTAGGCATATTCATGCAAACAGTCCTCCTCATGTATATTTGCCTGTTGGCATTCTTCCTATTTTGCACTGAACTCCAGGTTTTTAGACATCTAATTTCTTTTTTTAAAAATCCTTATCTTCTGTCTTAGAATCAATATTGTGCATTGGTTCCAAGGCAGATGAGTGGTAAGAGCTAGGCAATTGCGGTTAAGTGACTTGCCCAGGGTCACATAGTTAGGAAGTGTCTGATGTCAGATTTGAACTGAGGACCTTCCATCTCCAGGCCTGGATTTTTATCCCCTGAGCTGCCTCATTGCTCCTTGACACATAATTTCAAAGTGTTCTGAAAAAAAAAAATCAGAAGGGTTCCATGTCCAAGTCAACCAGAGGGATGGGAAGTTCTGAAAAGTAAAATTCTAAAGCCATAAAGAGAGTGAGGAGGAAAAGAGAGAATTATACTGAAAAGTTAATATGGCTGCATAGGGATCTCACTAAATAATTCAGGTAAAAATGTGCAGAAGACCAAGAAACATAGGTAACAGAATTAATACCAAAGCATGGCACAAACCTAGAGAAAGAGTGTCTTGATTGCTAAGTGAGGAAGGGGGTGAGGCTCACATGAAAAGCCAAGAATACTGTAATTTTGAAAAACTTATATAAAAGATTATTATACGTAATTGGGAAAACAGGTTACATTTTTAAAAAGCCAAAAAGCTAAGGACGACAAAGAAGCCTTTCCCCCATCCAAGTATATGGGGAAAGAAGATCAAAGAAGGGACAAGATCCCTAATAGGGTGCATGGAGTGATGCCTGATGACAACCAATGACAAAGAAAAAGCTGAAAAAGTGGAAAGTAACTTCTGCTTCTGTTTTTTTTTGTCAAAGAAAATGCTTTTTAGACAACAGAAAAAGCCCAAAAAAGGTTCATAGTTGAAACCCAATATGGGTAGGTGAATTGTAAGGGGCAACCAGGTAGCATCCTGTATAGAACACACTAGGACTGGAGTCAGGAAGACCTGAATTCAAATCTAGTTTCAGATACATACTAGTTGTGTGATGTTGGGCAAGTCACTTTACCTTTTTTGCCTCAGTTTACTCATTTGTAAAATGTGGATAGTAACAGCATCTACCTTGTAGAGTTGTTGTAAGGCTCAAATGAGATATTAATTCTGAAGCACTTAGCACAATCCCTGGCATATAGTAAGCTCTATATAAATGTTAACTTTTATTTTCAATGCATGATGAATTCATATCATCATGCTAGAGGAACAGAGTGTTGAAAGAACTTATGAATGCCATTGCTGAAACTGGCTCATGGTCCTAGGTAGGACTTCTATGTAATATACCATACTGCCTCTTAGGTGGCACATAGTAGGCATTTAAGAAATGTGGATGGAGTGGGGCAGCTGGGTAGCTCAGTGGAGTGAGAGTCAGGCCTAGAGACAGGAGGTCCTAGGTTCAAACCTGGCCTCAGCCACTTCCTAGCTGTGTGACCCTGGGCAAGTCACTTGACCCCCATTGCCCACCCTTACCAATCTTCCACCTATGAGACAATACACCGAAGTACAAGGGTTTTAAAAAAAT
>NW_025385990.1:0-1664 GCF_016433145.1 Gracilinanus agilis
TCTCTCCAGTAGCCCCCCTCCCAGGCACTATACTCTCATCTCTGTTCCTCATCCCTTCTACAGGATGGTGTCCCAAGATCCTGTTCCCTGATCATCTCCAACCCCGAATTAAAGCCTTAGTATTTCAGAAGTCAAAAAGTTCTAGTTCTGACTTTGACCCTTATTAGCTGTGTGGCTGCTGGTGATGTTTTTTCATTAGTCAAATGGGCATAATGATTCATGTGTTACCTATCTCTTCCTTAAAGCACTCTGGATTTGTTTTATGAATGTCAGGGCAATGGGGGCAGCTGGGTAGCTCAGTGGTTTGAGAGCCAGGTCTAGAGACAGGAGGTCCTGGGTTCAAATTTGACTGTTAGAACTTAAATCAAGCTCTCCTGACTCTTTCCATGACACTGCCAAAATCTTTCTTTCTAAGGGGCAGCTAGGTGGATGGGTGGATAGAAAACCAGACCTGGAATGAGGTGGTCCTAGGTTCCAATCTGGCCTCAGGCACTTCCTAGCTGTGTGACCCTGGGCAAGTCACTTAACCCCCATAGCCTAGCCCTTATCACTCTTCTGCCTTAGAACCATACATATAAGGTGAGAGGTAAGGGTTTTAAAAAAAATAGAATGTCAGGGGAAAGAACAAGGGAAGATCCCAACTCCTCTACCTTGGGGAATGGGGACAGGAATACTAAGAAATATTTGAACCTTGAATACTTAGTAGAACCCACTCCAACTGCTCCTGGACTGACTAGAAATAATGCCCCACCTCTAATTTCCACATAGTGCATTCCAAATATCAGATAAAAAACTGGAAAATGTAGCTAGAGGTTTACCATCATCCTTCCAGAGTTGACTAGTGATTCTCCTTCAAAGCTTTTTAGTGGTCTTGATCTAGAGGGCCACCGTCTACATTTGAACAGAAATGATTCTTTCTAAATAACCATTTCCCTAGAACTATTTGCCCTACTCCCAACTCCACACATAGAATTCTGGATGAACTGCCCACTTTGATTTTCAAGCATAATGAGCAAAGCTGCTTAGAAATAAGGATTATGTCAGTTTTTAGAAACTGCATCCAACTCATGCTGGGATTTGGGGAGGCTTTTATCTGGGCTGAGCTCTGCGCCGCACTCTGGAGAAAATGGAAAAATGCCACAGTGTATTTCATGATCCTCATGAAACAACAGTCCCAGCTTGGCTTGGCCGTCTTGGACAGCATGCCAAAATCAGTTGTCCCTGAGTCTGGGACTGATTGTTATTCCATCCAGGAAGAAAGGGCGTAGTGGGAAGAGCATGAGCCTGACCAAGAGCTTTCTATGAACTCTGCGTGTATCCTTAGGAAGCTTCTATCCCTCCCAGAGGTCCAGGTTCTTCCTGTTAAATGGGATGGAGACAAGGATCGGGGAAGGGACTAAAAGACCCCTAAGACCCCTTCTAGTTCTCAGATTCCTCGTCCACTGTTCAAAGGTCCTTCCAGGCTAAAATTTTATATCCTAAAACTAGCTGAAATTTATATAGAGAAAGCACTACACATGCATTATTTCATTAAAGGCTCACAACAACATGGTACTAATATTATTTCCATTTTACAGATGAGGAAACTGAAGCTCTGACAGGCTATCTGACTTATTCAGGGTCACACAGCTAGTAAGTATCTACACTACAGTTTCAATGGGGGT
>NW_025385991.1:0-1114 GCF_016433145.1 Gracilinanus agilis
TCCTTCCTTCCTTCCTTATTCCCTCCCTCCCTCCCTCCCTTCCTTCCTTCCTTCCTTCTTTCCTTCTTCAAATTTCTTTTTCAATCTTGATTTGTCATGGCTCTAAAATTTGATTAATTTTAAATCCAATGTTTATCTCCTCAACCGTGTCAATATATCCTGGATTAATTCAGCTGACAGGCAACATATTCAATAATTCTATTACTTTCACCAAATCATATGCCTTTTGTAGTCTGCAGACAGAATGTGGTAGATTCAATATTCTTGACATTTTGTTCACAATGTTGCCAGGTTTCATGTAGGGGGATCAATGGATGAAAGACTAATACAAAATCCTGTCTGCTTTGGACTGGTGGAATTCTCTAAGTGATTCTTGCAGGAGAGTGTGACTTGTGTGAAGAACTTAAAAGGTTGGTGAAAGAAGAAAAGTAGGAGTTTGGGGAATTGTCTCTCTTGCCAATTCTTCTTGTCTTCCATGCCAGAAAGTCCTGACTCTATGAGAAAATGATCACAACCTTTGCTAGTGCTTTATTAACAAATCACCATTTTTCTATTGCATGATCAAAACAAACTTCATCCTTTCCTGGGCTTTACCTGATTTTGGCATTCTAGACATGGTAAAAAAAGGTGCCTTGTTTGAGAAAGCTGTCCATTGCAGAAGCAATCACTGGTGCACTATAATTAGGAGATCTTTAGTTCAAGGAAAATAAAGAGGTTGACAGCAATTCTCAAAGACTAAAGTCAGAGTTCTTTAGAAATTCTTAACAAAGACCTGCATCAGAATGAAAGGGAGAATTAAAAGGACTTATAAGTGGTGAAGGCCTCTCCCCTCCAGTTACAATTTGTCTAAGAAATATAAAGGATATAAACTGATTAAATGGATGGAATAGTTCATTCTAATATATTAGCAATTGACTCCATCATGCCAATCAATTAAAAAACTTACAAGGAGACTGGTATGCCAAAACTTTGCTAAAACAATCTATTTAATATTTATTTATTAAATGCTGAGCTTGGATAGGGCACTGAGCAGAGTGTTATGGGTATGGTGATGAAAACTGATACCATATTTGCCCGGTTTCAAGGAATTTACATTTTATTAAATGTATAAGCA
>NW_025385992.1:0-2065 GCF_016433145.1 Gracilinanus agilis
ATGTTTTGGTCAGGAGAGGTTAAGAGCTGCTTTTTACTCTGCAGCCATCTTAACCTGGAACCTCATGGATTGATTTTTAAAGGAAATAAATTGCCCAGATTAATAGAAAAGGAAATAAAATACTTACATAGTCCCATCACAGAAAAGGAAATTAACAAGCCATCAATGAAATCCCTAAGTTCCAGGGCCAGATGAACTCACAAATAAATTTTACCAAACATTTAAAGAACAATTATTTTAACTATTACATAAGCTATTCAGAAAAAAAAAAAGCTGAGTTAGGAACTCTACCAAATTCCTTTAATGACATAAAAATTGTGTTAATATCTAAATCAGGAAGTGAAGGGAAAAAATTAGAGGACCACAAAATAGTTTCTCAGACCTTTGGATAAGAGAAGAATTTAAGTCAAAATAAGACATAGAGGACATCATGAGATATAAAATGGATGTTTGACTTCTGTAATAGGTATAGGCTTTAAAAGTTTAAAAGCAGATTTGTGTAAACGTGTTAGGGAAAGCCTTTGCTGGAAGTCATGGACATTTTGAATAGAATGCAGGGGATGGGGAGGAGAGAGCTGAGCAACAGACATATTGTTGTTCTGTGAGGAGTTCAGAGCAGAAGTGCGATCTGCAGTCCCTATTTGACCTGGCATCTTGGAGAGTGGTAAAGGTTGTGAAGGCTGAAGACATCAATCCTCCAAATCAGCTCTGAGTAGGGAAGTGGCCTGTGTTCTGGTGGACAGTTTGCAGACATCTCTCCCTACCTGGTTACTTTGGATCATTGGGTGTGGAGGACTTGGTTCCTGGTATCCTGAAGACATCTCTGGATCAGTTGTGAGATCTCAAACCCACACCCTCTTCCTCAGGCCCTTAGACAAGCTGTCAAAACCTGGCAGAAGCTAGGTTGGCTAAGGATCTTACCCCTTTTGACTCCAGTCCTGGGCAATTCACCTCACCCCCTCTCCTATCCCCTCATATTACAATTAAACTGTTTCCCTGTGTGTTTTCTAGTACTTTAAAGTCCTCATTGTATGTATTTAATACTTTGAGGTTTTTCCAGGCTGGGTGGGTCAGAGTGACAGTTAGTCAGGCTTAACTGCCATTTCTGTCAATGGTTATTCCCCTTATAGATAACCTGGTTCCCTGGCTTGTAAAGTCCTACCCATTGTCCATTCCTATCTCCTACCCACCCCACTGAATCCATGAATAATATTTAAGTTAATTTCCCTGGTTTTCCCCATAAGACTTCATTACATTAAATGATTTATGCCTAAACAAAAGCAACCAAGAGTAAAAGGCAAAAAACAAGCTGGGGAAAATTTTTACAGCAAGTCTATCTGAGAAAGACTATTTCTCAAATATATATAGAACTGTGTTAAATTTATTAGAATACAAGGCACTTCCCAATTAAAAAATGCTTAAAAGATTTTAACAAGCTATTCGCAGTTAAAATTGTCTTAATTTGTATGAAAAAATGCTTCAAATCACTATTGATTGGAGAAATGCAAACTAAAATAATTCTGAGGTACTACCTCATAACCATTAGATTGGCTAACATGACAAAAAAGGAAAACGAAAAATATTGGAGGGTGTGTGTAAAAATCAGGACACTAATACATTGCTGGTTGAACTGTGAACTTATACAACTATTCTTGAGAGTAATCTGGTACCATGCCCAAAGGTCCATAATTGTACCTATCATTTGAACCGGGAATACCACTAGTTACCACCAGTGGGTCTGAATACTGAAGAGATTGAAGACCGAGGTAAAGAATCTACCTCTACACAATTTTTCATAGCAGCTCTTTTTGTGGTGGCAAAGAAGTGGAAAATGAGGGTATATAAATCAATTGGGGAATAGCTAAACAAGTTTGTAGCATATATTTGTTATGGAATACTATTGTGCTATAAGGAATGACAAACAGGAGATAATCACAGAAAACCTAGATAGATAAATATGAAATAATTTCTTCCATGAATTTTTCTCTATTACAAGCAATATATCTTGTTCACAACATGGCAATGGAAATATGTATTATATGATAATAAGTGTAAGACCTTTATC
>NW_025385993.1:0-1629 GCF_016433145.1 Gracilinanus agilis
GGGGGGGAGCCTGGTAGCAGGTCAGGGCGGGAAAAGTGTGCTCGCATTTCCTCAGGGACCAAGATCGGAGCTCCTTCCCTGGCATGTGGGTACGGGCACCCCCGCTGCCCCCTGAGCAGGCTCTCCCAGGCTGGTTCTGACCAGAACATCCCTTTTCAGGAAGAGCCTGGACCAGCCCCTCCCCCAGCTGCCTCCTGGCTCCAGCGGGGGAAGAGCAAAGCCCCGCCACGGGTCCTGGTCCAGACAGAGCCGCCCCGTCTGACCCAGCACATCCGCGTTTGGCCCTTTTTTGAGGTCTTTAAGGGGATGAACAGACAGGAGACACACTGAGACGGCCCCTCCCCCCACCACAAGCGCTTGCACTGGGGCTCTTGCCCCGCCTCTCTTGGTGCACGTGCGCACACGCCCCCCCTCCCCGCACGAGCTCACTAACCAGGAACGGGTCCCCCCAAGACTTCCTGCTCCCCAAAAGTTAGAGAGCAGAAAGTCTCAGCACCAGAGCAGGGAGCCAGAGCAGCGCCTGCGCACGGACTCCCTCCCCTCCCCCTCTCACCCAGCAAAGGTCCGAAAAGCACCGCAGGGAGCCTTCTGGGAGCTAAGACTGTCCAGAGGAGATTCCCGGCATGTTTTGGAGCAGCCACGGTGGGGAGGAGCCAAGACTAGGAAGAAGTCAGGAAACGGCATTCTGGGAAATGGAGTCCTCCATAGGGGTAGGACAACACTTGCAGGATGTCCTGACACGGGCATTCTGGGAAATGGAGTCCTGCTGCCTGGGCCCTGGGTTTAGCTTCCTGGTGGGGGAGGGGTCATACAGGAAATATTCCTCAGCCTGTGGGGCTGCAGCCTCCTCCCCTCCCCCCATTTCCCCTCCAGCCCTGCTGCTTCTTCTTTACACTGGAGGCTGCCTCAGGTTAAAGCCTGGCACACAGCAGGTGCCTAATAATAAGATTGATCAGTAAATGAATCAAACCCACCCTCCCCACCCCCAAAAACCTACCCACCGCCCCACCTGAGGAGGGGATGCTAGGATCCCCCACTCTGACAGAGAAGGAAACTGAGGCACAGGGCAGCTGCTGACAGCCCAGGTCCAGGTCCCCCTCCCACACGTTCCCCTCTTTCAGGGTTCTCTCTGAACATCCTGCTGCTCCTGCTGCTTTGGGGGTACCCTAGGAGCTCCCCAAAGGAGGGGCCAACCCTATCCCCTGGTGGAGGAATCGAATGACTCGGGGGCTGCCCTCCTGGGCCTGGAACCCCCAAGATCTGGGCACAAACATGGCCTCAGACCCTGCCCAGCTGGGGGAGCCCGGCCAAGGCCCTTTGTAAGAGGGAGATTTTAGATATTATATAGATTATATATTTAAAGTGTGGCCGCCAGGAATCAATAATTCAGATTGATTCCATAATTAAAATAGACCCAAGTCAGGATTGGGTTTAAGGTAGTTTATTTACAATTAGGAAGGTAAAAGGTAGGGAACTAGAGTGGGAGAGGCTAGTCCAGGCCTGTAGAGGCCTGGACAGAACGAGAAGGTTAAAAGGCTAATTAAATTAAATACATGCCACAAGGCCTAGCAATCAGAGAGGCTATAAGCCTACTTAAGGCAGAGTTTGGAAAACGCCAAGGTAGGCCAA
>NW_025385994.1:0-1053 GCF_016433145.1 Gracilinanus agilis
TATCCATTGAGCCACCTAGCATCCCCCTCCAGTAGATATCGTAAGCTAAACACATCCAAAATAGAACTTATTTTCTCCCTGCCTCCCCAATCTTTCTCCACCATGTTCCCTATTACTATAGAAGCCAACATTATCCTCCAAGTCCCTCAGGTTCATACCCTAGGAACCATCCTGGACTCCTCACTGTCTCCCAAGCTTCATATCCGAACTAGCAACATCTCTTCCAAACACTCCCATCTCTCCTCTGACAGGGCCACCCCTCCAGTGTAGGTCCTCATCACCTCACAACTAGATTATTGCAATACCCTCCTGGTGGGTCAGCATGCCTCAAGGCTCTTCTCCACTCCAATTCATCTTCTTTTTAGCCATGAAAGTGTTTTAGCCCAGTAAACTTCTGTGTCTTCCTGTTCCTTCCAGGATCAAATACAAAATGCTCCGTTTGGTGTTCAAAGCCGTTCAGAATCTAGCCCCCTCCTACCTTTTCAGTCTTTTTATACTTTGCCCCCAAAATGTACTTTTCTATCCAGTGACACTGGCCTTCTGGTTATTCTGCAAGGGAGACACTCCATCTCTTGGGTCCTGACTCTTTGGCTTCTCCTGTGCCTGGAATGCTCTCCTTCCTCCACTCCAACTATCAATTTCCCTGACTTTCTTTAAGTCCCAACCAAAATCCCACCTTCTAAAGGAAGCCTTCCCCAATCCCTCTAAATCCCTCTAGTGCCTTCCATTTGTCAATTACTTCTTGTTTATCCTAAATAGTTTGCCCTTCCTCCCTCATTTTCCTCCCTCCCTCCCTTTTTTTCTTCCTTCGTTCCTTTGTTCCTTTGTTCCTTCCTTCCTTTCTTTATCCCTTCCTCCCTCTCTCCTTCCCTCCCTCCCCCCTCTTTCTTTTCTCCTCTATTGGATTATAAATTTCTTGAGGGGAGGGACTGCCTCTTGCTGTTTTTCTATCCCTAGTGCTTAATAAAATGTCTGATACACAGTAGGTACTTAACAAATGTTTACTGATCTGTTGATGAATGTGCTTTCAACAAGAGATTATCAATAAAGGTA
>NW_025385995.1:0-1488 GCF_016433145.1 Gracilinanus agilis
GATACTAAGCCCTATTAATGACTGAAAGATTATGAAGGAGAATAGACTATAGTCTATAAAGCTGAGCCTCAGTTTATACTTTTGTGAAGTGGGTATAACAATAATTGTTATTTTGTTAAGAGTTAATTAACAAGGAAGCATATATTGCGTACCTCCTATATACAAGAGACTGGGCATATAAGACAAAATTGAATCAATCCTTCCCACGATATATTTCAAGCTTTATTTCTTTTGTTCCAGTGGCCTTGTAAGGGTGCTCAATTATCAGAGTGGGAATTCCCTACCCTGATGCAAGTCAACAGCATGTTGGTAATGTATGGTTTTAGAGAGTTGCTTGGGGACATCCAAAGGTTCAATTCCTTATTAGGGTCATTGAGCCAGTAGGCATCAGGTGAGATTTGAACCGAGTTCCACTTGATATAACAGTTCATTCACTTATTCCCTCTCACACTGTCTCTACACCCTGTCCAGTCTCATGTAAATGTCAGGCAGCTGGTTGTTGAAATGTAATATCCCTGTGTCGGATGGAACACTGCCTGCGACCTTTCTAAAGGTAAATGGCTCTCCTCCTGTCCGAAGAGCCTCTGAAAACAACCATGTCTAGGCCTGCCAGGGGTGCTGAGCATCATTGGATCGGGGAATGGCCAGATGGAGTTTTGGTACCTATAATGTATATAAATGGAGATTTTGAACCTTGGATTGCACTCCCCAGAAGTCCCTTAGTATTTCCCCAAATTCCCTTTAATCTCTCCTGCACCTCCACATATGCGTGGTCACATTATTGTTTTATAAGTTCTGTAGCTCCTCCCTCTTCCTCTTTTGCTCTTGGGAGTGGGCTGGTTAGTACCTTTTAGCGAGTATTTTTTGTTAGTTTATTATTAATAAAATTTTATAAATATAATATTTAGTATTTTGATTATTAATCTTAATCTATACAAATGAATGGGAAATGGATAGAGACCCACCTTAAAGTCAAGGGAACCCGACCTCAAGGCCTGCCTGTGACCATCTGTGACATGGGTTATGTCAATTAATGTAGGGTGGGAATAGGATGCATGTGGGAAGGATAATCCTAATAAATCCCAATTTCATAGTAAGTACTTTATGTTGCAGTTCTAATAGAAACATGGTGGCGAGGGGACTTGCCTTGGAATCAGGAAGATCCAAGTTAGAATTCCACCCCAGACACTTACTGTGTGGCCCTAGGTAAGTCACTTAACATCACTGGGCCTTTGCAAAATGAGGGGGTTGACTTATAAGCTTCTATAGTCTCTTCCAACCACAAATTTAAGATTTATACTTACAAAACCTGTTCTGAATCAAATTTCTCCCATTTTCGTGTGGGGACATTTTGTGATGTTCAAAATTTTCTTGCTGTCCACTTTAAAAAGTCTTAGAATCTCATTTGCTTTGGGGGTAGGTATTCTTTGAAGGGAATCTTTTCTTCTTCTTCTTCTTCTTCTTCTTCTTCTTCTTCTTCTTCTTCTT
>NW_025385996.1:0-2552 GCF_016433145.1 Gracilinanus agilis
AGCACTATATATATATATATATATATATATATATATATATATATATATATATAAAATAACTGCATATGAATTTAAAGGATATTTTTCATGAAGATATCCACACCCAATATATTTATTTTTGGAGAGCATATTTTAGAAAGCATATTCTTTAGGATGTTTATTTCTTTTTAAAAATTGTGGAAACACATCAATTTCAATTTAATAATTATAAGCTAGTAATGGGGAGAAAGGGAAAGATTTAGCAATATCCTGCTATCAGTCTGCATAAGGGATACTCCTCAGAATATAATACTTTATTGACTTAAGTTTCAAACAAATAACTGATCCAGGAACATGATGCTTCTCTTCTTTATCAGAATATACTTAAATACTAAATGAGGACTTAGTTTAATGCTCTACCAGGAAATATAGATATAGAATAGTATAAGAAAGCATAATCTTGTTCTCCATGTATAGTGAATTTTATATTCACAATTTAGAAAATTTGGGTGAAATTGAAATATATACTAATTCTGAAGTAAACTTAAATGAAGGTCAACCAAGGATAGAATGACTCCCTATGATTGACTAGCAATTTTATAAAAAATTGGTTTGTAAAAATAATATTTTATTGGTGTTTTGAGTTAAGCACAAAGTACACACTACACATAACATTTACATAAACACATTTATAGGTGGTAATTCAGTTGTTCAGTCATTTCAATAATGTCAAACTCTTTTTGACATAATTTGGGGTTTCCGCAACAAAAATAGTAGAGTAGTTTGCCATTTCCTTGTACATGTCCTTCTACAGATGAAGAAATTGAGGCAAACATCATTAAATATATTGCTCAAGATCACACAGCTGGTAAATTTCTGAGCTTAGATTTGAACTCAGAAAGTTGATTCTTCATGGCACTCTATTCACTGTACTACCTAGTTTGTCCAAAATAACAAAAATCTAGTAAGAGAGGTTCCATGTCTGTATTCTTATAGTATATACTTGTATAAGCTTGGACAAAATCAATTAAAACAACCTGGGCTTTAGCTGTATCATCTATAAAATGGGGATAAGATACAATTTGTTACTTTCCTCACAGAATTTTTGATAGAGGAGCACATTCCAAGCCTGAGTGCTACATAAATCGAAATTATTATTGTTGAAGCATTCTCAATTAATTTTCACTCACGCAGCTTGAAAATAATTTAATTTTTCATCAGTGTTAGCATTTTTATATGAAAATTAAATATTTATTCTTGATTAGGCCAGAATCTGATTTTAGTCCTGACCCACAGGCAAGACTAGCTTTGGTAGACAGTGAAACTATTGGGAACTAGAACCTAAATGTTTGTCTAGATTATTTTTTAACTTTCAGTAGGCTTTCAGAAGGAACAGAGTGCTTATTCTAAAATGTCACTGCATATCTGTACATAATGGGGACATTTGAAAAACTTTGAAATATAGAAAAAAATAAAGTCAGTTCATATTTGTTAGAGAAAAATAATAAAATGTTATCTTCTCTTAAAACTTTCTGTTCCCTAGAAAGTCTCCAAAAATTGGGCAAGGAATTTTTTTTAAACTTTTCACCATATAATCAAAATAATGATTAGCATGACTTTAATTGTTTTTCAAAGTGTTCAAAGTATTATTACTTGATTGATTCAGAATTCCGAATTTGTAATTTATCTCATAATTCTATAGTGTAATAATTAAAATTGATTAGACGAATATAAGAATTTTTAAAATTGTTGTGGTCACCATTTATAAAAATTAATTCTTAAGACACATGGCTATTAGTACCTGTGTTATTCAGAATTTCTGGCACTCTATTTAAGAGCTATTGGGAGCCCATTTGAGCATTAAGGTATGTAGATTATATGATAAACTTCCTGTGGACATTTTAGGGGACTTTGGAAAACTACATTTCCCATGATTTCTCTTATAAAAATGGAGGCAGACAAGAAGCGTGATGATGTAAGAGAGGGGATAAAACTCCTGGAGTCAGGAGGGGCATTAACTTTTGTTACCTGAAGGTACGAAATGTAAAATGACTGATGCAGCAGAATCCTTACAGGCACGTGGTCTAATGATTTATCTCTATCAGCAATGACTTTTATTAAAATACTATTTTCCCTTTTAATATCTGCCTTCATCATTTTTAATCATAACATAGCTTTATTACAGCAAGGTAGAGATAGTAAAAAGAGAGAAATGTAGAAAGATGATAGGGAATTTTCTAGCTTTACCATTCTAAGTCAACTCTGAAGAAATCTATCTCGCTACCCTGACAAAGTTCCAATCTCCAGGTGGAAGTCCTCAAAAATCTGTTCAACCAAGCAAGTTACTGAAGCCAAAATCCTTCCCATTGCAGAGAGCTCTAACCCAGAATGAATCCAATGCTGAATTTGAAGTAGGAGTTGCCAATGCAGAAGAAGTGCCATGCAGAAGATTCCCTCTTTCAGCAAGAGCCACCAAAGAAGCAGAATCCATCCCAATGCACTCGATTGGCTTTTTTATATAAGTGTTTTTCTCCAAATCACTTCCTGTTTCTCTGGTTTCTACTTCCTTTCAC
>NW_025385997.1:0-3586 GCF_016433145.1 Gracilinanus agilis
TCTTTTGAAGTTTCATTGTATTGTATCCTACTCTTTATATTCGTCAGATTAGGAATAATGTCCAGCAGCTGGATTGAACATTTCAGGCCCCCCCCCCCAATCTGGCCTGCAGGGCTGTAGTTTACCCATCACTGGTTTAACCAACTAACTCCAATTCTTGGATTCTTCCTCTATTTCTATTAACATACCAATACATGGGCAATGTCCCATTGCTATCCCTCCCTCTCATGTGGCCAGCTGACTAACTTTTCCATTCACCTCTTTGTTGTTATCTTTTTTCTGTTTCTTATACAAAATTCACTTGATAACATGCTATACCAGCCATGCCCTCTGAGTGACCTACAGTTTTGATTCTTCCCAGATTATAGCATTCCATGATTGCTAGTTATGTTGTATAACCAGAAGAATATTAGCATCAAAGAGGAGGAATTGTTGTTTCAGAGAAAATTTGGGGGTTATTAAAATTGCTACGTTATTTCTCAAATGCAATCCACCCTTTCTCCCTCCTGTTTCTTTCTGGGCTCATCTCATAGTTCATCTACAACATGTACATCAGAAATATATATCGATGGACAAGCTCTGTGGGCTGTCTATTCAACTGCACATCATAGCCTGGACAATGGCACCATCTTCATTCATTTGGGTTTTTCCTATGTGGAAGGCTGCACTCTCAGAATACAGTGAATGTCATTTAGTAGTGTAGGGGGGAAAAAGGGATTTTATGGGTTCAATATATTAAAAGGTGGTCGCCAGAGGATTGAACTATTATTAATCCCCAATTAAGAATAATCTCAAATCAAAATTGACTTTTATGTAAATTTATTTACAATTAGGAAGGTTGAAGGTAAGGAAACTGAGAGAGAGAAACTCTGGCCCAGACCAGAGGTCCAGACCAGGGGCTCAGACCAGGTAAGAATTTAGAGGCCCAGCAGTTGGGGTACTGCTTAATTAAAATTTAATAATTAATTAAATCTAATAAATAATTAATTAAAATAAAGTAATATTTAATTAAAAGGTTAATTAAATAAGGCTTCTAGCCACAAGGCTTTTACAATTAGAGAGGCAAGAGAGGCCTCCCTGAGGGTAGAGCCTCCAGAAACACCAACAGAGGAAAAAGAGAGTTAGCCTAACTTACCCACGTGGAACAGTCTAGGTCACCAACCAGCAAAGCTCCCTCAGGTCTCCTTCACCACACCAGTTGCAGCCTCACTCACCCCTTCCCCTCTGGAAGGGTTCACTTATATGTCACTTCCAGTGTCTTCCCTTAGCCTGCGTGTCCAATTACAATAGACGATTTCTCATAGAAATCGTAGGGGGCAATGCCTCAGTTCTGATTGTTACTCACTCTAGCACATGTGGGTTACAACCTCCCAGAATTGGAAGGTGCTCTCACCTTTGTGTAGACTTAATTTAATTATCACAATCCCCCCTGTGATCATTTGGGAGACTGGTCTCCCCAATTTGATTATTTGACAAAATCATCTTGTACCCTTAAAGTTCTAACTACAATAGTTAGAGATAAAAGGTAAGTAGAAGAGATAGAAAGAGAGAGAACAAAAACCAATGTTTTGATAGGCACATTGACAAAAAGCCAATTAGGGGGCAATCCCCTTTGGCATGATAGTTTACAATTCGAGTAATTGATTTCAATCCCGTCAAGTTCAATTATTTGCACCCCAAAGTTCATTTTGGATTGTCTTGATTCAGTGTAGATTTATAAAGGCATCTTTTCTAGATCATCTTGATTCAGTGTAAGTTTTAGCAGGCAAATAGTCCAATTTCTGGTTTCAAAACATTAGCAGACTTCTTTTTCTGAAAAAATTTTCTCAAACAAAATTTTAAGGTTTGGATTTTTATAAAAATACAATCCCCCCTGAAGAGGGTGTTTAAAAAGGAAACACCTAGATCAGCTCAGAATACATCGTTGAGTTATGGGGGTGTATGAGTCAATTATCAAAAAAACCAAACCAAAACCACAAGAAAATTAAATTTTGGGAGAGATAAAAATTCAAAATAAGAATCAAAATATCAAAAATGTACATATGTAAAATTTTTAAGTAAACAAGAATACATTCATAACAGGC
The DNA here is from genome assembly GCF_016433145.1 of Gracilinanus agilis. Taxonomy (NCBI): domain Eukaryota; kingdom Metazoa; phylum Chordata; class Mammalia; order Didelphimorphia; family Didelphidae; genus Gracilinanus; species Gracilinanus agilis. Next base: position 2,085 of record NW_025385997.1, read on the forward strand.
CCTTGTATTAGGGTCCAGTTAAAGTAAATTCTGTACCATAAATCTGTAAAACAAAATGCAGTAATATTGCTCTTACCCATTAGAAGCCAAGACTAACAGCAAGTTGACATATCATAAGAAAAAAGAGGAACTAGATTTTTATGTAAAAGGGAAGTGTACATTCCCTGGTCTGATTTCCTTTCATTCTCAGGGATAAGAGAGCCAGAATGATGATGGCCAAACTTCGGTACTCCACTGTTCCATGTCACTATATGATCTTGTGCTCCATATGTTTCTCATCAATCCCAATGGGACTGATTGGTCTCCATGACCTTGTGCTTCTTGCACTGTATGGTGGCTCTGTTGTTCCCTTCTTCCAGAATCAGACAGAATCATTAATCACAGTCTTATAATATTTAATAATAAATGACAGGTTACCATAGTCTAAGGCTTTGTGGATATGCATTAATATTATAGCAAATATATTTTAAACACATTACTGCAGAATCAAAAATTAATATTGATTATATGTATTCTAAGTATAAGAAATTAAAAATGGGAAAAATAAAATATTCTATTAAAAAAGTAAAAGGTAATAGCCAAATAAAAATTCAGGAATTCAATGTGTTCCCAAAAAGGTGTCCACTTTTCTGTGGACTATTATCTCCAATAAATGTGACATTTGAAAAAATTTATGAACTCATGAATACTTGTCACAAGTTCTACAGATATAGCAAATCTTTCAACCTTGGCTGAGATATTTTTTAAAAAGTCTGTTACTATCATCATTCCAATATGTGGCAGAGGAGCCCAGAAAAAACAAAAACACAAGCCTCTGTACTGTTGATGAAAACTTTTTTTTGTTCTAAAATGTCACCAGGAATTTAGATCATTCTGGTGGAGAAGTAGAGTAAAATAAAGAGTTAAAAAATCTGCAGAAAGGTATTTAGGCTTCCTGCGAGATGCTCCATCTTGGGAGCCTTCCAGGGGTACCATGCCCTAGGAACATCTTCCGAGCTCCTGTGGTATGAGACTGTTCTATATCTCATCCATTACATTTTTACAAATGTGGAGGTGGGGAATATTTAATAATCACTTCAGCTATTAAATGAACCTTTACTTCTTGTTACAAGGAACTCAGAGGCAGGTAAATGATCAGAGGTAGTGGATGTTACTAAATATCTAAAAATTACTTCTGAAAGCTCCTGTAGTTTTATAGAGTTCAGTGTAATCAGAGCAATGTCATCCACAGATAGAAGCATCATGAGGAGGGGTAACTAGGTTTCTCAGTGGATTGAGAACCAGACCTAGAAATGGAAGATTGTGGGTTCAAATGTGGCCTCAGGCACTTCCTAGCTGTGTGACCCTGGGCAAGTCACTTAACCCCCATTGCCTAGCCCTTACCACTCTTCTGCCCTGGAACCAATACACAGTATTGATCTAAGACAGCAGGTAAGGGAAGAAGAGGAAGAGGAAGAGGAAGAGGAAGAGGAGGAGGAGGAAGAGGAAGAGGAAGAGGAAGA
>NW_025385998.1:0-2888 GCF_016433145.1 Gracilinanus agilis
GTGTGTGTGTGTGTGTGTGTGTGTGTGTGTGAAATTATCGGAGCGAAATGTTGATGCAACCTGAGGATCAAAGCTGGGGCTTTCTCTTAGCCATAATAAGCTATTCTCGCCACAAAGCAGCAGCTCCCCGGCTCCTCTCCCTCTTCCAGAGGAAATACAATGCACGGGAGGTTCCGAGCCACTCGGCGAAGTCTCAGCAAGGTGTCAAGTCTAAAAAAACCCACCCCAAAAGGACCCCCAAAAGGGAGGCGCTGCCCCTTTAAACATTTTCGTCCATATGGAGTTTGATTTCTGAAAGAGATCAGTTTAACATCTCCATAGAAACCAGCAACAGATTATCATCAACAGAATAAATAACTAGTCTAATAAATTAAACAGGAGGCATAAGATCGCTGGAAACCTGATTACTGAAGTTCAACAATATTCCCCATAAACTCTCCCTAACCGCCTGGAAGGTGGATAACTAGATTGGGGGGGTGGGGTGGAGAAATGGGGGCTGTCTCCTATGCTGAGGATACCCAGGGAGAGGAGCCGAAGTGGCAGTCACAGGCCGGGACGGCCAGAGTCTCCCCATCCTCGCATGGGTCGAGCCAGGGAGAGAAAGCGAGGAAATGCCAAAGTTTGGGAAGGGGAGGGAAAGTGGTGTGAGGCTGGGGGAGATCGGGGAGGGGGGGGAATGCCTTCCGGGGTGGGGGTGGCACCGGCTCATTGACCCCGGCCCAGCACAGGAAACACCGGGAGTTCCTGCAGCGCTCACTGGGCGCGAATCTGCCCAGTTCCCCCAGCCGGCCCGCCCGCCCCCTCCACAGACACGTGGAGCGCAACCCCGGAGGAGCCCCCGGGGACCGACTCTTCTACCCCCGCCCCCCCCACCCCAGCCCCGCTGCGGCTGCTGCCGGGTCCCTACTGGACCTCTCGGGTTAGGAAGGGGGCGTGTACCTCAGGCCCAGGCCAGGTTGGACCTCGGGGGGTCCCGAGCCTCTACGCTTCTGGGCGCGCAGGCCCTGGCCAGCTTCGACCTCCGGGGGTCCAGAGCCTGCCAGCCGGCGTGCTTTCGCTTGTCCCCGCCTTGCCTCGCGGTGTCAGCCCCAGGCTCCCAAACCCAGCCACGGATCCTTTCCTCTCTGAACCTGGCAGGGCCCCTTCTCCTTCCTAGAGGGAGGTGAATGCACAAGGCCTGTGCTGGGACCCCCCCCCTGGGTTTCGCCGCTTTTATCCCACGAGTCATCCACGCACAACCCCGGGCCCGAGGAATGCAAGGTTTCCCCCTCTAAAGACTCGGGAAGGCTGGGGTGGAATGATCGCGACTTCCCTGGGAGATCCAACCAAACCCTGGCGTCCCCGGGACAGGCAAAAGCTGGGTCCTGACCCTTGCCCAAAATGGGAGAGCTCCCCCGCCCCAAACCGAGGGTAGATGAGTGGGTAGAAGGACTGCTTGCTCCCCTCCCTTGCAAACTCCCCTTCATCTCTCTTTCCCGACCCCCATCGTCGTCCGAAGGGAGGGAAGGGACAGAAGCATCTGCATCCACCCCGCCACTGAAATCTATTATTATTTTTTTAATCTACGCCCCCAAAGTGGCCGACCCGCGGTGATTGACGGCGCATACACCTGTTCCCCCGGCCCCGGAGCTTCCAAACGCGAGAAGAGACATTCACCAAAACCCTCCAGATCCGGCCCAGCGCCTGCGGGCAGCTCTTCCCGCCCTGTGCCCACTCCCCAGCCCGAAAGAGAGACACCGAAGTGCCCCTTAACCCATGCGCACCGCCCCTGGGTAGGTGGCAACTACCCCTCAGTCCCCAGCCCAGCCGCCACCCCCGCCGGCTTCGGAAAGCGACAGAGAACCAAGAAGAAAGCAAAAACTTCTGGCCGCCGATCGCAATCAGCTGCACATTCTGTAAATGCCACCGAGTAAAAATAAACCGGCCGCCGCTCCACCCGGGCAGCTCACCCCGTGGGCCTGGCCTCTGTCCCCTTCCCCTCTGTCCAGGGCCCGACCCCTACCCCTCCAACTCGGGAGCCCCACTCTCCATTGAAGGCCCCCCTAACCCCAACTCTGCCCCTGCCGCTTCTGGGGTTGGGGATGCCCAGGCGCCAGGATCGGAGCCGCTCAGCGCCGGGCCGCTCGCTCCCCCGAGGGACCCCAGCGCCCCCTCCCCAATGGGCCTCCTCTTTTCTCCCTTTCCCCCCTCCCCCGTCTTTCCTTCTGCCCTCGGAAGCTGCACACCCCCACCTCCTTCCCTCGCTCAGCCTGGCTTCGCAACCTGGGGCTTCCTTTCCAATCTTATTCCCCAATTTGTGTGTGTGTATGGGTGTGTACCAGGGGGCAGGGCAGCCAGTGCCAACCCCCTCCTCTGATTCCCCAGGCCGTGCCTAAGGGAGCGCTCGGTCCTCTCGGCTCTACGGCCCCTAGCGCAACTCTACTCCCCCGAGCGCTCCCCGGCTGCAGCAACTCCCCCAAACTTTTCCCCAGCCCCGACACTCCAAGGCCCCAGCGTCCTCGTCCCCGTTCCCTCTCCACCCCCACCCCCCGCGGGTCCCCATGCCCAGCACTAGTAGGCCCCCGCCCCAGGGAAAAGGAAGTGTGTGTGGAGGGAGGGGGAGAACGCACGCCACTCGCTGGGCCCGAAGCAGCGCACTTGAGACAAACTTCCCCGGCACTAAGGGGGGTGGGGGTGGCACTTCTTCCCTCCCTGTCCGCCAGCCTCTAGTTCAAGTTCTTTCTCCCTAGAGAGGACCCACCCCCAGGTACCCCAGAGTCGAGGAACACAGTCTATGCGAGCTAGGCGCACCTGTGCCTCGGGAACCTGGGAGGACTACGGGCTGAAGGACCCCCACCCTCTGGACAAAGTCTTGAAAAGTGGCTCTGGGCGACCCTCGCCCATACCAC
>NW_025385999.1:0-1999 GCF_016433145.1 Gracilinanus agilis
AGCAATCAATGGCTTTCCAATTGTTTAAATCCAGTTTTATTTGTTTGCAAAGTGTTTTGTAGTTGTTTTCATGTAATTGTTGTGTTTGTTTTGGTAGGTAGATTCCTAAATATTTTATATTGTCTAGGGTGATTTTAAATGGTGTTTCTCTTTCTACTTCTTGCTGCTCTAGTGTGTTGGAGATGTATAGAAAAATTATAATTTAAAAAAAAACTATTTTTATTGTTTGTCTTTCATTTTGAAGAGGACCAATGCTATCATGAGGTGATGTTTTTGACTCACACAAGCGAGGCAGAGTTGCACAAAGTCATCAACCTCACTCTTACAGTCATTGCAGTCCAGTGGTTAGAGGATGAAAAAAAAAGGACAAAGGTAGAAAGATACAGATAAGAACATAGAAGTAGACTGAGGCTGATTTTTAGCATTATAAGGTCGAAGATCAAGAGCAAGGGTTTTTAACCCTTTTTATTGTTGTTAAAGTAAAAGAGGGTTTACATTTTATTTTATTTTTCCCCAGTTACATGTAATAACAGTTTTCAACAGTTCAAAAAGTATTTTGAATCTCAAATTCTCTCCATCCATCCCCCCTCCCCATCCCCACTGAGATGGTAAGCATTCTGATTTTACGAATTTTACAAATGCGTAGTCATGTAAAACATTTTTCCATATTAGTCCTTTGGTGGATACCCAAACCAAAAAATAAGAAAGAAATCTTAACCTGTTTTAAAATATATATTTTTATAACTTTGTTTCAATATAATACTTTCCTTTGTGCCCTTAAATGTTTTATTTTGGGCAGATAAGAGGAGCAGTGTTTTAGAGCCCCAGGTCTGGAATCAGGAAGACCTAGGTCCAAATACGGTTTCTGTCACTTAATAGCTGTGTAACTCTGGTCAAGTCGCTAATCTCTGTTTGCCTCACTTTCCTCATCTGTAAAATGTGCTGGAGAAATTTGCCGAGACAACCCCAAAAGGAATAATAAAGAGTTAGGCATGACTAAAACAACTGAGCAACAATATTTTATTTTATGCATTAAAAAACACTATTCTGAGAAGGGGTTTCCCTCTGACTGCTAAACAAGTTCCTGACACACAAAAAAAGGTTAAGAACATCTGATCTGGAGCAAGAAGGGACCTCATAGTCCTTCTTGTCCAACCCTTTGACAGCTGCCACGGACAGAGAAGTTGGTGAGTTTGAGCCAACTGTGGGAAGCACAAAAGATTTTCCTGTAGAGAGTGATGTCATCCGTTGTTCATTATATTCTTAAATTTCCTTGTTCATTTCACAAATAGTTATTCATCATCTACTATACACAAATCCTCTATAAATGAATATTTCATGAACAGCTGAAGTTAGCATAGCTAATTTTCAGAAAAATATATGTAATATCCAAGGGAAAGCCACCCAATCTGTCAACAACTAAATGAAAAGAATGCTTCAAAATGCCAGTAATAAGAGAAATTGAAACTAAAGCAAACCAACAGATTGACAAAGATGACAAAATAAGTACGTTGGCAATTGTTGGCAAGGTTTTGGGAAAACAGGAATCCTTGTGTGCTCTTAAGAGAAATGTTCACTATACCAGACATTCTAGAAAGCAATTTAAACTAACATCAAAAAGTCACTAAACTCTGAATACCTTTTGACCTAGCAATACCACTACAACTATACTTCTAAAAGCTCAAAGGAAAGGGACCCATATGTAAATTAAAAAAAAAGAGATAGATGGCATTGATAGATTGTGTGTGTGTGTGTGTGTGTGTGTATGTGTGTGTGTGTGACAAATAGAGACGTCAGCCCTTTTTATTATGGCAAAGAATCTGGAAATTAAAGGGGAATCCCATGGGGTAATAGATGACAATATTGTCAGAACAAAATAATGGCTGACAATATAGTATAATAAGTTATACTATATAACTACAATGGAATATTTTTACAACATAAGAAATGAATAAAGAGACAACTTCAGACGAATATGGGAACGCCTGTAGAAATTAAT
>NW_025386000.1:0-1097 GCF_016433145.1 Gracilinanus agilis
ACAGGGAGTGTCCGAGGGGGAGGGGCCTAGAACAGGGAGTGTCCGAGAGGGAGGGGCCTAGAACAGGGAGTGTCCGAGGGGGAGGGGCCTTAGAACAGGGAGTTTCCGGACTGGGAGGGATCTTAGAACAGGGGACATGGGAGCTGAAAAGACTTTAAAACGGACCGATTGGAGTAGGTAGAGAACATAGAATTTCATGCTTTGGAGGGACCTTGGGCAATGGGCGGTTCTAAGCTAGAGCAGCAGAGGTGGAAACCCCCTTGGAGCAGAGACCGTGTGGGGCCGCGGAGGCCTTGCCGGGCCGAGAGGCAGGGGCAGTAGCAGCATTGACCAGGGAAGGCCCCAGACAGCCGCTGTTTCTAGAGGATGGAGTACTTCCTGGAGGCATTTTCCACCATCTGTTCCCTCCTCAGGGTCCGGGCAGAGCGATAGTGGGAGGCAGGCCCCGGGGCTCTAGGTCCACAGGGCAATCGGAGCCTCCTCCAGGCACCCTCCTTTTGGTCCCCTGCCCCTGCTTCGTGTTGCCGAGGGCCCCGGTGCTCACTCACCCGTCCCTCCTTCTCTCTTTTTGCTAGTGAATGGCGGCTACGGCCACTGTCACGTGACCTCGGAGAAGAAGAGCCTGCTGGGCGTAGAGATGACGGACAGCCCAGTCCCGGTGTGCAGGCAGAGCCTGTTCATCCATACGGCCAACCCGGGGCCCAGGGACCAGCCGATGGCCTGCGAACGACGCCTCCACCTAGGGCAGGGGAACCTGGCTCACCTGGACAACAGGTACCGTCTGTCCTTCCAGGGAAAGGGCCGAGAGAGGCAGCAGGGGCCCTTGGCGACCTGTGACCTGGGGCTGTCTCCAGAGGGAACTTATAAAATGGGGATCCAGAACCACTTCAGCAGATGGGGCTGAGGATGGAAGCCCAGGAATCTGCAGACCTCCAGGGCCTGCTCATAGCAGCCTTTACAAATGTTTGAAATATAAACAATAAAATCCACAGCGTGACAAAGGAATCCAATTAAAATGCAGCCATCAGAATCTTAAGTGACAAGTCCATAGACCCTCCGTTTTAAGAATCCCTCATTATGGGACCTGATGACACTGG
>NW_025386001.1:0-4701 GCF_016433145.1 Gracilinanus agilis
CTCTCTCTCTCTCTCTCTCTCTCTCTCTCTCTCTCTCCTTTTTCTCTCAACTCTTACCTTCTGTCTTAGAATCAATTTTGAGTATTTGGTTCTAAGGCAGATGAATGTTAAGGGCTAGGCAATTGGAATTATATGACTTGTTCACTTAACCTTGTCTATCTAGGAAGTATCTGAAGTCACATTTGAACCCAGCTTTTCCTGACTCCAGGCCTGTTTCTCAATCCAATGAGTCACCTAGCTGGCTCACTTCTTTTTTCTTTTTTTTTTTGTAAAGAAGAGGTTGATCAGTTTTAGGCATGTTAGCATGAAAAGATTAAAAATATGAGAAATTCAATGCTAGGGAAAATAAAACAATAGTCTAGTCATTCATTCCAAAATTCTGTTCTGATAGAATAGTGTCAGTCCATAGAAAGACATAGCTAGTTGCTCTCCACGATGATGGCCTAATAATATTAAAGGTAATACTTCTAGCATTTCAGACTTTTCTTTTAATAATTTATTATGAATTAACAAATAGCTATTAAGCTCTTCCTTTGTGCTGTACACTGTGCTAGGTGGTAGGGACACAAACACAATAAATGAAGTTCTCTCTACTCCCAAAGAGCTTATAACTTAATTTATTTAAATCCTCCTTGAAATTGTGTTTTTTACCTTTACCTAGAGTTTTACTTCGCCTAGAGTTTCATGTTCTCAATTTCTTTCTAGGAAAAGTAATACTTCCTATTCTTTTTTTCCTAACACCTTTGCATTTCACATGGCCCCTATTTCTAGAATTCTGGGATTAGTTAAATAACTCTGTTTTCTATCTATTTCTATTTTCTTGATCATAGGCTCTTAGATCCATAAATGGGAGTGAACTTAGAAAGCATCTGATCCAACATCCTCATTTTTTTGTTTTTCAGTTGTATCTGATTCTTTGTGACTTAATTATAGGGATTTCCTTGGTAAAGATACTGGAGTGGTTTGCCATTTCCTTCTCCAACTCATTTTACAGATGAGGAAACTGAGGCAAATGAGGTGAAGTAACTTGTCCAGGGATACATAGCTAGTAAGTGTCTGAGGCTGGATTTGAATTCAGATCTTCCAGGTTCCAGTTCTGGCACTATATCCACCATGTTGTCTAGGCATAGAGAGATTTGAGTATATCCTTTATTATATTTGTCCTTTCAGACAAGAGTCCTGGAATTTTTCATCTCCATCTGTCTGAGACCAATTTATCGCTCTGGTGATGGAGATAATGTGTATAAAACACTTAGATATAAAAGGCAATACCGATATCATTTTAGTTGTCTTCCCTGGATCTTTTCTAGGCCTATTATGTTTTGTCCAACTTGAACACCATCTCAGGCTCATTTTCCCTAGCTCAATTCTCTTGGAATATCATCTTCTCAAAGAACCACTATGATAAAGATAAAATATGCTACTTTCCCCCAGGACACTACTGTTCTCACTCCTGAATTTTTCCCTAAAATATGTTGCAGGATTTTTATTACCAGAGAATCCTTATTAATATCCGACATGTCTCACAGTTGTTAGTGAAGTTTGCTTAATATATAGTAATATTAATATATTTATTTCAATTTCTGAGAAATTCTGCCCTTTCTCCTGCATCCTTACAGTAAGGAACTAGGAAATGTTAAATAATGGATGAGTCAAAATAGAAATTCCATCTTGTCTGGAGATAAATTAGTCTCAAAAACATGATGTTTCTGGAAAGACATAAAAGTCTTGTTTCCAATGAAGTATTTACTCCATGGATAGGAAGAATTTCTCTCTGTCTTTAGCCCTTCTTCAGCATACTCATTCAAAGGATCCAAGAACATTAGACTAAGAAGAGAACCTCACTTTTCAGCTATGGAAATGAAAGCACATAGAAAGTGACTATTTAAGGGTCACACAGATAGATAGGGAAGTAGCTGGGATGTGAAAAGAAGTCTTTGGACTCTAAGCCTGGTGCTCTTTCCACTCTCCACGTAGTTAAAATGGAATGTCAGCCAGGAAAGAATTGTAAAACCCTTACCTTTGTCTTAGAATCAAAACTGTGTATTGGTTTCAAGGTCTCAGAGGAGCAGTAAGGGCTAGGCAATGGGGTTAAGTGACTTGCCCAGAGTCACACAGTCAGGAAGTGTTCTGAGGCCAGATTTGAACCAGGACTTCCCAGCTCTACACTTGGCTCTCTACCCACTGAGCCACTGAGATGCTCCCAACCAGAGCAATTGTTTTGCTTACTTTTTTTTTGGCATTCATAGTGAAAAGATTAGATTAGATTCAATATTGACATGTGCATCAAAAAATTGCACTTCAAAACAGGACTTCTTAACATTTTTTGTGTGATGGACTACTTCAATGATGACTTCTTAAAATAATGTTTTGAAAATGCACAGAATAAAATACAGAGGATAACCAAGGGAACCAATTATATCGAATTTCAGTTGTCAGGATGTTAACATTAAACAAGTTTGTGAACCTAGGTTAAAAACTCTTGGGTTTAGAATATTTTTTGTGTAGTATCAACATTGCAGTGATTCCAAGTGTCTTCTAACATTAATTTTAAATTATCTTACAGATAAAACCTATGACTATACTGAGGATGACTACTTTCAAAGGTAAGTGCTCAGATCTTTAAAAAACAAAATAGAATCAGAGATATTATATTAACTCTGGGTGAATTGATGAGGATAACAAAGATTTGTCTTCTTCAATGAAAGAGAAGTGAATTTTAGCTACATCAATACTACCACCTTCCCTGCAAAGATTGCAAACCCTCACCGATTATTAATTACTTTTTGACACAGAAGCAAGCATCTGTCCCTTTACTCATTCTGAGGAGAATTTATCTTTGTGTCAATAAGAGTACTCAGTGATCAAGGATGGAAATGAGAAGCTAACTTAGGAGCTAAAGGTTTTGTGGAGCCCAATAGCTTCATAGATATTTTAACTAGAAGAGATATAGATAAGTTAGCTCTTCTCCCAGCACCCCTCTATTACAGAATAGGAAAGTGATATCCAAAGAGTGGATGTGATGCCCAAATTGACATCTTGGCAATGCTAGGTCTCAAACCCTAATCTCCTTGACTCCTAGTCCCTTACCCTTCCACTGCATCAATAGGAGACATTTTTTGTATATAGGAGAGAAGAAAAAACAACAACTATGAAACACCTACTCTATACCAGACCACTTTAATTGCTTTACAATTTTCATCTCATTTGATCCTCACAATAACCCTGGGAAGATGGTGCTATTATTATCTCTATTTTATAGATGAGGAAAGTAAGGCAAACAGAGATTAAACTACTTGCCCAGGGTCACACAGCTAGTAAATTATTGAGGTAAGGCTTGAACCCAGGACCTGTCACCTTTAGGCCTGGTTCTCTATCCACCGAGCCACCTAACTGCCCCATAAATAATGTCTTTTAGCACAGAGACGGACTTAGAGAACTCTGTGATGGTTTAGGCTTACATGAAAAGAAATATTTAGGCTCAGATGGAAAGTACATTGCCATTACAATGACTAAGTATCCTGGATTTTTTAAAGGCAATTCCAATGGCAAATATTCTACCCTATTGAAATACCCCAATAGGAAGTAGTTAAAACATTTTTTTTTTGTGCCTGTTTTCATCTGTTCCACTTGCCTCATTGAGATCACTTCATTTTCTTTGATAATACAATTATGGGAGATGTTGGATGTCCTATTAACCATAGCATTGACATTTGGATGTATTAAAACAACTTCAATATTTCCACTGATGATGGGCTCAGTGTGGAAGCAATGGTGAAGAGAGTATTGGTTTTCACAATTCCAGGGGGCCTGTAATGTTTATCTCCAGATAGTGATATAATGGGCTCAGAATATAGATTGAGGCAGATTTACATTTTTGGACATAGCTAAAGCAAGAATTTGTTTTACTTAACTATACATAAAAGTAATAATAAAAAAAAAAGTTCTCAATGAGGGGGAAGGGAAGTTGGGAGTGACAGAATTTGTAGTTGAAAATGAAATAAAATTTTTTTGAAGTAAAAAAGAAAGAGAGAGTCATTATACATTCTTTCTCTACCAAATCCCTATTATAACCTTGCATTGGTTTATCAGAAAAACAACTTAAAAGCGAGAGAGCATCTATAATTAGAGGCAGCATTGCATAATGCATTGAAATCAGATTGGAGTCAGAAGGATGTGGGTTCAAGCCTTGCCTCTGACATATACTAGTTATGTGACCACATACAAGTCATTTAATGACTCGGTTGCCTTGACAAGTCTCCAAAATGACAAATTATAGAATCTTTCCCAATCTGAATAAGTGGAGGAGGTTCCACTATGAGTGTTCCCTTAACTGGTAAAATAATAGGACTGGCCTTTAAAAAAACAAAACAAAACAAAAAACCTATCCACAATGCAACCAAAATCCAGTCAATTCTATACCTCTTTCTATAGTTGGTTGTCTTCTGGTAAGTGTGTGTGTGTGTGTGTGTGTGTGTGTGTGTGTGTGTGTGTAAAATTGTATGTATGCATGTATATCTTTTTTCTCTCAATAATGACAATATTTCTTCATTTGTTGTCATTTAGGTTTTGCACTCATTCTCTGTATCATCAATAGACAGTTGTAGATATGACTAAAATTAAAGCCTTGAGAAGGAGGAGAGAGAGAGAGAGAGAGCGAGAGAGAAAGAGAGAGAGAGAGAGAGAGAGAGAGAGAGAGAG
>NW_025386002.1:0-1084 GCF_016433145.1 Gracilinanus agilis
TGTTGACTTGAGATCAAAGCTTGAGAATCTGGAAAGATTATGCTTGGAGAATCATAAAGGAGTACCATTATGAACAGGAAATTTGGAGTGCCTGGAACCGATTACCAGACATTTTTTACCCTGAAAAATATAACAATGGCTTTACTAAACTATTTACTATTTAATAATACCAAAACCAAAAAAAGAAACAGATTGAAAGAGGAAGTTAGTATCACTTGCTTGGGCTTGAAGTGTACAAAATTCCAACCTTCAACTGAAGATTTAGCAGTTAAATGAATTTTCATTAGCCAATGAAATTCAGCAACAAAAATGTCACTAATAGGCAGGTTTGCTAAAGAATTACTTAGTTCATGGCACCCCACACAAGTTAAATAATATCAAGACCATGAAAAGAAACCGAATGATAGATGAACAAAGAAGTCCCTAATCAAGTAAGTTAAATAATTAGTTTTTGGTTTATTAAATATAGTTATATGTTACAAATGTACATTTTTGTTATTTAAACTATAAATATCATGAAATTATCTTCTTTTTCTTGAAGTGACACACCACCCAAGTTATGCTTGTTCTTTTGGCAAATTTTGACACACCAAGCTCAAAAGGTTGCTTATCACTTGTCTAGGATTTCAAACACAATGCATTTTGAATTTCATTATTTTGAAGCTGACTTTGGGATACCCTGTCAAGTTTACTCGTAATTATGACTCCTTGCTTAATAACTTTCATTAGGAAAAGGCAAAAGGAAAAATAAAATCACTTGTATCAGACTCACTGAACAGTGGGATACAGAAAAGCAAGGGCCATTTCTTTTTATTTAACCCTTTATCAAAATTAATTATATAAATTTTTGAAATTAGTACGTGTTCCATCAAAGAATCATCAAACACCCATTAAGAATCTATCATATGCTTGGAGCAAGAGATATAAAGAAAGAACAAGAACAAGAAGATGAGAAAACTAAGAACAATATGTTTGTCTGGGATGTCACATTTTATCAATTCATATGTATCATACAAACAAAATCCTGGTAGCTATTGTCAACTGTCCTCTAGATTACTTCTCTTCCTTCCTCAAACAGTTTAGT
>NW_025386003.1:0-1557 GCF_016433145.1 Gracilinanus agilis
TATAACATAATAATGTAGTAGCTTATATATAATATCATATATAATACATAAATATAACATATAATATAATAATATAGTAGCTTAAGAAGCAATATAGAGTAGTGAATGGAAAGCTGGCCTCAGAGTCACAAAGTCATACGCTTTAGTCCTGCCTCTGATCCGTACTGGTAGTGTGACCCTGAGCAAATCAATGAGTTTATTGGTGCCCTCTAAGACTCTAAGACTATAACTTGGTGGGCAGGTACTAACCTGCATCAGTGGGGACAGATGCCTCATTGGGTATTCTTTGAACTGATAAAATCCCAGATCTGCTTAACAAGAAAGGTGCCTTATAGGAGTTGATTTTTTAAACGGCAATTAATTAATCAAATTAATTATTTTATTAATTTATTTTATTAACTTTAATTAATTAATCAACCGATTTGTTTATTTAGTTCATTTTCGGGTGGGCGGTTGCTGTTTTTATTTAATTTAATTTAATTATTTAATTTTAAAAATTCATTTATTTTTTGATTGGTGTTAATTAATTAAATAAATTAATTTAGAATGTTTTTCCATGGTTACATGATTCATGTTCTTTCCCTCCTCTCCTCCCTCCCCCCTCCCATAGCCAATGAGCAATTGCACTGGGTTTTATATGTATTGTTGTTCAAAACCTATTTCCATATTATTAATATCTACAATAGAGTGATCATTCAAAGTCTACATCATATCCCCATCAAACCATGTGACCAATCATATGTTTTTCTTCTGCATTTCTACTCCCACAGTTCTTTCTCTGGATATGGATAGCGTTCTTTCTCATAAGTCCCTCAGAATTGTCCTCGATCATATAGGAGTTAATTTTGAGTATTTAATTAGTGTCTAAGAAGGGTGTCATCTCTCCATCCAATTCTGGTTGAGTTTAAAACAAAATTGTGTGAGTAGTTCCAATTCATGTTCCATGGGGTAGCATGTCTTTTAGACCCATCCCACTTAACAATAAACATTGTTTATGAAACACCACAAGGCATTCCCAGAGTGGAAATAGCCCACAGTCATACATAAAATATTTCAGGGTCTAACAGGGGCAAGGACCTAGCAGGTCTGCCCTTGAAAGGTACAAATATTTTTTAAAAACCAACACTGAAACCAAGTGGTTTCATTCTAACATGGCCAACAGGATGCAGCTGGAACTGGTGGCCAGAGGAGTTCTAGGTCCCTGAACGAATCCACTGGAAAACTTAATTGGGAACTCCTTCTCCCAATGGTATTAGATACTTAGCAAGATTAAGACTGTAGGCAAATTACTGCCCCCTCACCCTATTTTAATATTTGTTGTCCATTTGTTTCAGTTGTATCCAACTCTTCATGATCCCATTTGGGGTTTTCTTGGCAAAGATAACTGGAATGATTTGCCATTTCTTACTCTGGCTCATTTTACAGATGAGGAAACTCAGGCAAATGGGGTGAAGTGACTTGCCCAGAGACACCCAGACAGTAAATATCTGAGGTCAAATTTGAATTCAGGTCTTCCTAACTCCTGGCCTGACACTCTACTAATATATATATATATAT
>NW_025386004.1:0-4361 GCF_016433145.1 Gracilinanus agilis
ATGAAACTAAATCAAAATGTTTTTGTATGCCACTTGCCTATTTGAAACATTCAATTAACCCCTATTTCCTATTGAATAAAATACAAATTCAAACTGTTATTTCAAGTTTCTATCTCTGATTCTATTTGACCTTTCTTTAATTACATCATACCATTCCTTTCAAAATGGAGCAGCAGTTAATTACCAATTTCATTCTTCATTTTCCTATCTCCTCCACTTATGAAGAAGACAAAGAAGGGAGGATAAAGGGAATAGACTTGGGGTGAATGTCCTCAGCAAGATAGTGTACGATAAACCTAAAGATCCCAGCTTTTGGGACAAAATCCCAGTATTTGACAAAAACTGCTTGGAAAATTGGAAAACAGTATGGGAGAGATTATGTTTAGATCAACATCTCACATTTTACACAAGATAAATTCAGAATAGGTAAATAACTTAAATATAAAGAAAGAAACTAAATAAATTAGGTGAATGTAGAAAAGTATAAGTATCAGATCTATGGGAAAGGAAAGAATATAAGACCAAGCAAGAGACAGAAAATATTACAATTTGTAAAATGAATAATTTTGATTACATTAAATTAAAAAGGTTTTGAAGAACCAAAACCAATGCAAGCAAAATTAGAAGGGAAGCAAAAAATTGGGGGGGAAATCTTTAAAACAGAAACCTCTAACAAAAGTTTAATTACTCAAATTTATAAAGAGCTAATCAGTTGTACAAAAAATCAAGCCATTCCCCAATTGATAAATGAGCAAGGGACATGAATAGGCAATTTTCAGATAAGGAAATAAAAACCATGAATAAGTACATGAAAAAGTGTTCTAAATCTCTTATAATTAGAGAAATGCAAATCAAAACAAATCTGGGGTACCACCTCACACCTAGCAGGTTGGCTAATATGACAGCAAAGGAAAGTAATAAATGTTGGAGGGGATGTGGTGAAATCGGGACACTAATAATGAGTTGGTAGTGGAGTTGTGAATTGATCCAACCATTCTGGAAGGCAATTTGAAATCATGCCCAAAGGGCTTTAAAAGACTGCCTGTCCTTTGATCCAGCCATACCACTGCTGGGTTTGTATCCCAAAGAGATAACTGGGAAAAATAAGTGTACAAAAATATTTATAGATATGCTCTTTGTGGTGGCAAAAAGATTGGAAAATGAGGGGATGCCCTTCAATTGGGGAATGGCTGAACAAATTGGGGAATCTGTTGGTGATGGAATGATGGATGACAGAGAGGGAAAGAAAAGTTCATAGTACATTATTAATTTAATATACAATATTGTTGTTCCATTGTACAATGTTCTTCTGGGTCTACTCTCTTTACTTTGCATCACTTCATATGTCTTTCCAGTTTGCGTTTGTGTTTGTGCATGTGTGTAATCATCTTTATATTTTCTTAGGGCAAAATAATATCCCATTACAATTATACAACAACTTCTTAGCCCTTCCTAATTGAAGAGCATCCCTTCAATTTCCAGCATATTGTCACCACAAAAAGCATTGCTATAAATATTTTTGAACCAATAGGTACTTTACTACTTTGTTTAATCTCTCTGGGTTACAAAACTAGCATTAGTATTGCTGAGTCAAAGAGTTTGTATAGTTTTGTGACCTTGACAGGTAGACACCCAGGTATTTCATATTGCCTACAATTATGTTAAATAGATATCTCTTTCTTTCTCTTGCTATTGGGCTTTATTGGTAGTACAAGTAAATGCTGATGATTGAGGTTTATTTATTTTATATCCTACAACTTTGCTAAAGCGGTTAATTATTTTGATTATTTGTTGTTTTGGTTTATTTTCTTTAATTCTCTAAGTTTAATCATCTGCAAGGAGTGATTGCTTTATTTTCTCATTGCCTTTTCTAATTCTGTCAGTCTCTTCTTCTCTTACCGCTATAGCTAGCATTTCTAGTATAGTAGTGAGTAATCGTGGTGATAATAGATAATCCTTGCTTCACTTCTGATATTAATGGGAAGGGTTCTATTTACAGATAATTGATAATTGCTTTGGATAGATGCTTTTCATCATTTTGAGGAATATTCCATTTATCACACTATTCTCTAGTGTCTTTAATAGGAAAGGGTTTTGTACTTTATCAAAAGATTTTTCTGTGTTGTCTGTTGACTTTGTGTTTGATATGGTGGATCATGCTAATAGTATTCCCTATATTGAACTGTACTTTTCGGGCATGAATCCCACATGATCATAGTGTTAGATCTTTCTGATATATTGCTATAATCTCCTTGCTACTCTTTTATTTACAATTTTCATATCAATATTCATTAGTCATTTTGGCCTGTAGTTTTCTTTCTCTTTTTTTCTTTCAATCTTTCTAGTTAAGGTATCAATACTATATTTGCATCAAAAAAGGAATTTGGTAGAATTCCTTCCTCATTCTATTGTTCCAAATTCCTATTGTCCCAAATATTTTATAAAGTATTAGAATTAATCCTTCTTTAAATATTTGATAGAAACACTGTTAACCCATTTGACTTTGATGCTTTTTTATAGGGAATTCTTTGATGACTTGCTCAGTTTTATACCTTAAGAAAAATTACATCTCTATTTGCCTGGGCCTAGTATTTCAGGATTAGATCTGTTACTAAGAAAGAAAGTGAAGGGTTTTTAAAAAAGTACTCCTCTAGCTTTTAATGCTATATAATATGTATAATTCTATAACCTAATCCTTTATCTATCTATCTATCTATCTATCTATCTATCTATCTATCTATCTATCTATCTATCTATCTATCTACCTATGTATCTAGAATAATCTTCTTGAACAAAAACTCTTTGAAGTCTCGAATTTTTTTACCTAAATTTTTGTCTCTCTCTAGCACCTTGTATGCTTTCAGAAAGACAGAATGTGCTTAAAATACATTTTGCATGAATTGAATGAAAGAAATGGTGCTAAGTACAAAGCATTTCCCAACCCACATGCTTCTAGTGATCTACCTTTCAAACTACTTTATGTCTTAAAATCTTGCATATATTTTATTTTATTTATCAGTTTAAAATTTATACTATATGTATACAATTACAATAAATATGCATATGTTACATATCTGTTAAATCATCAGTATAACATAAATTCATTCCAACAGGAATTTTCATTCTTTTTGTATTAGTATCACTATGACCTAGCAATGTGCCTGGCTGGCACATGAGAGATACTTAATAACACTTGATATTTCATATAATTGTGGTTGTCATTTGTCATTGTCATTGATCAATTATAGGTAAAATGACTTGTACTTGTCCTTTTGCATTCATAAAAAACTATTGCTTTAAATTATTTACAGATGAACCCGTTATTTCAAACTAAATATGTTCCCACTTTATAATTACAAGCTTTCCTATGAATTGTTTGAATTTTGAAATATCAAATACACACCTCTTTATACATTTATAAAATATGACTTCCCAGAGGGGGAAGGAAAAAAAACAACTTTCCATTTTGTATCACAGAAAAGAGGAAATGTAGCTGACGGCAAATATTCTGTCTCTCTAAACAGTCCATTTTGTGAAAACAGACCTAAGCAGAGTGTTATTCACCTTTAACACTGTACCAATTTCATGTGGGATTGGATTCCTACCTAGTTGAACTCTCAACTGCTTTGCTATAATGAGTTGTTAACAGAGAGAGTTTACACAATGAAAAGAACTATCACAGGCCCTGGTCAGGTTGTAATCTAGAGAAGTTCCTGGGCAAAATTTGAAATGAAATGATTCAAAGAGGCTGAGAAAAGAAATCATAGAAACTAAATGTAGTATTGTATAAAGCTAAAATATCTGAGGTAATAACTGGTATATGTGATGCTTGTCAAGGTATAAACCACTTTACCTACATTATGTCACTTGATCCTTACATATGACTTCTGAAACGTTTGATATGATACAATCTTCATTTCTTAGATGTAGAAATGTTCAGAGAACTTAACTGACTTAAATCACAGAATGAAATATTTAAAGCTGAGAATACTTTTCTTATTTAATTCAATCAACTTATTTCAAAGAAGAGGAAATCGAGACCCACAGAGACTTACCAGATTCCGATATTAAAATGGAGAGCGAGGACATGAATGCAGGTCATAAAGCTATCCTTTTATGTCTCTCCCATTGCACAATAATTCATAGATTCCTTGCTGGGAGGAAGCATTTAATATTTGTGGATGTTGATTTCATTTAATTCAATTGAATTAATTTGAATCATAGATGATCTCTTAAGAAATAAAGAAAATCTGATTTATTGAAATAAGTACTCCCATTCCCTTCTGTGTTTTTGTAAGTCTACCAGAAAGAAGATAGATATAAAGCAAGATGTAGAATACAATAAATTGATAGATGAATTA
>NW_025386005.1:0-1178 GCF_016433145.1 Gracilinanus agilis
TACTTGAGATTCTAATTTCTCTTAATAGCTCCCGACATATCCCCCTTCTCTTCAAAATAACATGATTTATTAGACAGGAAAACTTTGAATAATGAAAGAAGTTAAAATTGGTTATAATCATCAGTTATAGTTGGATCTGATATGAATTACAGATCAAATTGTTTATGGCTCTCTACACAATGCAGATCAAAACATATTATTTTCCACATTAAGTTTATTTGTTTATGATTTTATTTTGGGGTTTAGGTTTTATGTGAGTATTTTTTTGCAACAATAACCAATATGAAAGTATGTTTTGTATGATAATACACCAAAAAAAAAACCAGACCAAATTGCTTATCTCTGAGAGGGGGAAGGGAAAGGAGGGAGGGAGACAATTTGGATCTTATAATTTCTGAAAATGTATATTAAAGACATGTAATTGGGAAAATAAAATATCTTTGAATAATTAAAAAAAAAAGGGTTGATTCAGTCCTTTTACAAAGCCTCTTCAGGTTCTCCTTCAACAAAAGTCTTGACAAAAAATAATGGCTAAATTCTCTTTTGGCCTCACAGACTCATCACAACTAAAGACTTTGTTTTGTTTAAGAACTGACTGCTTAAACAGTTCTCCCACAGTATTTATGTACTAACCCTAAGCAGGTTAGATTAGTTACTTCTTAGAAGATATTGAAACTTTTCTCAAGCTCTGATTGGCTCAGGGGATACTAAAACTCTCAAGGTTAACATGGTTTCCTTGTCAACTGAGTAAACAAACAGGCCCTCTAGGCTAATCCCTCAGGCTTCACATAAGCACCGTAACCAATGTTACACAGGAAAGCTGAGCTCAATTGAATCACCTTTATCCTTAGTGAACATCCTTCTGTGTTCTGAATGTCCTTCCAGACTGGTCAGCATTGACCTATGACATGTGGACCCAGCACAGGAAAGAAATGCTCAACTAAATCAACTATCCTCCCTTGCTCTGAATGTCCTCCCCCTGTTATAGCTTAGTAAACTCCTTTTCTGCTAGATGAACTGAGTAGAAGTACAATCTCAATTGTTCTAATTCCCAACCTCAAGTTTCCAATGGGTCTAGTCAGCTTGGATGTATGACAATCTCCAAAGATCTTCTACCATTACTCTTAACTGTTAGCTTCCCAAGATTTCCCTTCCCTTCCCTCTTTCTCTTTCTTTCT
>NW_025386006.1:0-1954 GCF_016433145.1 Gracilinanus agilis
CCCTCCCTCTCCCTCTCCCTCTCTCTCCCCTTAACTTCTGTGTATTGGTTCTAAGGCAGAAGAGTGGTAAGGATAGGCAATGGGAGTCAAGTGACTTGTCCAGGGTCAAACAGCTGGGAAGTGTCTGAGGCCAGATTTGAACCCAAAACCTCCCGTCTCTGAGCAACCCAGCTGCTCCCTAATACTTTTCTTTATAAAGCATATATAGACATACTGCATATTTACAATATAATTTCCTTTCTAGTTTGTAAGTTTGTAAGGAAAAAAATTTTCAAGCTTTAATTTAAAAAGAAATTTCTTTGCCATATCATTTATATATATATGAATGATATATAAATAAAAACAAAGAATAACAGACTTTCAAATGATGAAAAAATGAATTCTAAAAGTACATGGGGATGAAAAGACATATTACACATACACAATATAATAGACATATCACACATATACAATACATATAATCTTCTATATAGTTTACAAGGAAAAAATTTTAAGTTAATTTAAAAAGAAATTTCTTTGCCGCTTTATATATAAAAATGAAAGAATAACAGGCATTCAAATAGTGTAAAAAATTAGTCCTAAAACATATGGAATGAAAAAATGTACACACCATAAAACAATGAAAATTTTCTCCTGTGTTGGGGAATCTGGAAAGTATTTTAATGACAGTATGGATCTGAAAAGAAGCAGAAAAATATATCCAGTGAGTTAGGAAAGCACAAACTCATATCTCATCATATTTGTTTTTTCTGGAGGCCACTTTTGAAGGCAATTTGAGAGAAAGGCAACAAAAATGAAGCTCAATGGAGTCAAGTATTGACTTTGCTTTTATTAAAGTCAGAGCCAGAATTTCTCTACTTTTAACTTCTGCAGGCAGGGAGGGAAGGAGGGAGGGAAGGCAATAAGCATTTATAAAGTAGCTGCCACGTGCCAGACATTGTGCTAAGCAACAAATGTTATTTCGGAGATAGGAGCCATTAGGAAGAAATTAAGGCAAATGGAGGTTATATGTTTTGTCAAAGGTGAAATGATTAGTAAGTATAAATACTGTTCATTCTTCATTTTCCAGGAAGTTCCAATGACATTGTGGGGGATGTCTTGACTTATATGTGACTGGATTTAAGTGAAGCAGAATTGTAAAAAGTCATCAAGCTCACTCTCTCTTCCAAAGTCACCAAAGTCCAGTGTTGGGACAAAAGTCAAGACAAGTAAGTATTATGAGGCTGGGACTTGAATTCAGGTCTTCATGATTGCAAGTACAATGCGCTAGCCACAGCACCATCTTGATGATGCCTATGGGCCCTTGGAGGTAAAGAGGTCAAATAAACCAGATATACCAAACATTGTCATTTTGATATTTACATGTAATAAAGCTAATGCTTTTCTTACAAGACAAAAAAAAATTTGTGTTAAATGTATTTCAAAAGAATCTGATGAATAAAAAACTCACGTTAAAGTGTTATGAAATTGATATGTTTTCTTGTCAGCATGTAAATCTATTTTAAGGCATAATAATAGCAGAGCTTCAATACTAAGGAAATCGATGACATTTATTTATTATATATAGTATATTAATATTTTAAAGGGTCTTTACACTTAATAAATATTAAGGAGCTTAAAAACTATTGATTGATTAAAATCAATGATTTAAGTCAGTGATGGGCAAACTACTGCCCACCCTGAAACGTTCTATCATGATGGGAGACATTATTCCTAATCTTATGAATACAATGAGTAGGATACAATTCGAAAGAGTTGCCTTAGAAATAGACTGGCAGGTGAACATTTCCTTTCCTTTGGCCCCTCTTTAAAAAGTTTGCCCATCAATGGATTAAGTCATTCCAAAAATGGAATAAAGAGCATTTTACTTTGACGGAGACTGCCTGAGGTCATTCAGATCAATGTTGAAGAATTTCTGTTGTCAAAACTCTCCATTACCTTTTTTTTTTTTTAA
>NW_025386007.1:0-5718 GCF_016433145.1 Gracilinanus agilis
AAGAAAGAAAGAAAGAAAGAAAGAAAGAAAGAAAGAAGGAAGGAAGGAAGGAGGGAGGAAGGGAAGAGGGAGGAAGGGAGGAGGGAGGAAGGAACAAAGAGAAAGAAGGATACACCAGTAGTCACCAGATGAAAAATATCCAAAATTGAAAATATCCAGGAATATCACAGTCAAAATCCAGAGCATTTAGATGAAAGAAAAATACCAGAAGCAGTCAGAGGGAAAAAAACATAACATAAATTTGAGGATAATCCAACAGGAAGAAAATGGATTTCTAACAGAATAGAAGATTTTTAATATTCCTGCTAAAAATTCCAAAGCCAAAGAGAACCATAGCAATGAAAATATAAGTGACAAGAAAAACCTTTACATTTAAATATATTTGAACAATTAGAAGCAGCTTAATGATGATTAAAAAAAAATCTATACTCCATTAGGGGGAGAAGAAATGAGTGTACCTTTAGAATCCCATAGTCTTCTAGATGTCTTTATGTTTGTTTTACACACAACACAATATAACCATAAATATGTTTTCATTTTAAGCAGTCCTCCAGTTTCCTTGTCAGTTTCTATGTAAAAGATGGTGCCTACCAGGAGAAATGTTTAGTAAGCTAACAGTTGTTTCTTCTATAAGTCTTAATTTAAAAAAAAAACAGGCAAGTAATATAAGACAAAAGGATTATAATGTTCTCCTACCCAATTGGGATTTGCTAGGATAGCATTGGTAAACATTTTCAATATCTTGTGCCTAAACTGCAAAGTCAAGTTGCCTGTGAGCCCCCACATTACGCCAGACAATGGAGGGGGGAAGTGCTCCCATTGGATGGCTAGGCAAAGGGGCAGGAAATGCAAAAAATATTCTTGAGGCAGGGTGCTATGGAGAGGAGGAATGGAGCAGTCCCCTCTTTGCCTACCCCAGCACCTATGCCGTGCCATGGCTTCACCAATATGGTTCTAGGATTTAGTTCAGTGGTTTTAAAACCTAGAGAGAAAAAAAGGGTGAGAGTGAGCTTCATAAATAAAGCATCTTAGATTGTGGAATGAGTATTAAAATAACAAATATATAACTAGAAGATTGTTCAGGGTTATTCCTTATCTTAAAACATAAATTTAGTAGAGTTCTCTAAGATAACACAAAAGCAGCTGGAAGTCCTTAGGCTGCAAGAGCAAAGGTTTTATTTATTTAATAAAAACAAACAGTATTGCATTTTACATTCACAAGGGAAAGCTATATCAGGTGGTTAAAATTCCAAGATCACTATCATTTTAATGATGTTTTTGACCTTGGACTCCATCTCACTATTTTATCTTAATGGCTTGGCAATTTTTCTGACTTATTATGCTGATTCTGGGTTCTGCGACCATGTTGAAGCCTCCAAAGATGGGCCTGGACTACTTATAGTCTCTACTTTGGGAGTGCTGAAAGTTTACAGATTCACAGCCTGACCTGTCCCTGAGAGCCTGGAAAGGTACAACAATAAATACCCCAAAAAAGCAGTAACAGAACGAGCCCAAATCTTCCTTCATTCTGGAAGGCATAGACCTGGCCTTAACATCAAGTCAAGAAATAGGCTAAAAGAATGACTAAACAAACAATCTCATCAAAAAAAGATGCTCAAGATACAAACCCATAAGAAGAAGTATCTAAAAATCTACAAGCAAAACTTCAAAGAAAAAATATATTTGGGCTACAAATTAAATTTGAATTACCAGAAGAAATGAAAAAAGGAGTTTTTAAAATGTTTTAAATAATTTTTAACAATGAAACGAGAATTTCATTGAATAGAAGGAAAAAATGAAGAAATGAGAGCTACGGAAAGAAGAAATAGGAAGAAGATTAACAGTAGGGCACAAAAGGTACTTCCTAAACACTAGAACAGTCCAAATTAAAGTAAATGACTCTATGAGGCAACAAGAAGTATTAACCCAAAGTTAAAAGACTCAAAACAAGAGAAGAAAACACAAATTATCTCACAGCAAAAACAAATGACTGATAAAAACTTTTTTTTGAGATGGAGAATAGGGAAAAGAGATCTATGGACCACCAAAACATCACAACCAAAGTGAAAGAAGAAAGAATTAATTAATTATCACCTGAAAGGAACTCTAAAATAAAACTCCAAGGAACATGATAGCCACTATCCATACCTTCCAAGTCAAAGCAAAAAATATTGCAAGCAGCCATAAAGAAAGAATTTAACTACTAAAAAGGCACAATCAGTAAAACATATGAATTAGTGACCATTATAAAAAAAAAAAAAGCAGAGAGCTTGGAATGTGATATTCCTGAAAGCAAAAGGTTATAGCCTTTCAGGAAACAAAAACGCACCTAGTAAAATTAAGCACAATCCTACAGGGAGAGAAAATGGGCTCTTCATAAAATAGAGAATTGAAAAAAGACCGGAGTTGCATAAAAACCTTGAAATATAAATCCCGAAATAAAGAGAAACACAAAAAAAGCAAACATGAATCAATAATGATGACTGGCTAAAAAAGGATAAACAGCTTACATCCTGATACAGGTAGGTGATAAATGGAAGTGATCCACTGAACCTTATCACCTGGGACCATGGGAAGAGTCTATTTGGACAGAAGGTTTTAGAGTAGTTCTGGTATGTCTTAATTATCTTAAAATAAGAATGAAAAGGGAAAAGGTAAATACATTGTAGAAGAAGGTAAAGGAAGATTAAGTAATACTATCTCATGTAATCAAAATATTCAAGTATAAGTCTATAGAAACAAGGAAGAAGGAATGGGTGGACCAACTAATACTTGAAACTCATTTTTATCTGAAGTCATCAAAGTAGAGAAGCACGTGCACATACACACATACACACATACATAAATGCATATACACACATAAACACAACCTTCTTTTGGACTCTAGATTCAGCATAAAATCTCATATATGGGTTTTTTTGTTCTGATCACTGCCTCTCGCATCTGTTAAATTTGCATTGGATTTACAAACTGTATTATCCAAGATCTCAGACAGAAAATTTCCTAGGAATGTAGTATGGTCTCCATTACAAAATGGCCTGGGTAAAGGGGAGGGACCTTTGCCTGATTTTCACTTCTTCTCATGAAGCCAAGTTGTTGCTGTTTTGTTCTAGATTTTTTTTATAAGAATAGAAACTGCCTCCATACATACTGAGTTGCCCATCACTAGAAGTCATAGAATAATAAATTTAGAAACAGAAAAGACCCCAGATCTCTTCTTATCTGGTTCCTTCCTTTTTCAGATGAGACAAATGAGTTCTAGAAAAGCTAATCAATTTGCCCAAGGTCATAGGGGTAGCAAGTAGCATAGCTAGGATTAGAATTCAGTTCTTCTGGCTTTATACCCTACCTGCCTCTCAGACAGAAGCTGAATGTTGCAGAAGGGATTACCTACTTAAGTATACGTGAGGCTAAATAACCATTGATGTCCTTGCTTTTCCTCAAATAAGACATTCCATCTCCTGTCTCTAGGCATTTTCTCTGGCTCTCCTTATACCTGGAATTCTCTGAATTTTCATCTTCATCACCACTTCCTGCAAATCTCAGAAAATGCTTTTCCTTTTCCATAAAGCCTTTCCTGATTTTTCTTCCTGATCCTGCCATACTTCTATTGATTATCATGTTAGTATATAGATGTTTACATGTTGTCTCTCCCATTAGACCAGGAACTCCATGAGAGCAGGGACCATTTTTTGGCTTTTCCTTTGTATTCCTAGCATATATCACTTATTACAGTGCCTGGCACAAAGCATACACTTGCTGACTTGACATGATTATGTGTGAATCACAGTTAACATAATATTTATTAGGAAATAAATAAGCACACTTTTAAAAACAATCACAGTGAAGCAGGGGTAGGGCAGTTACAGTCCTGTCAGGGAGCATTTCACAATCCAGTGTACTGGTACCTATCTGTCAAATATGTCATTGACCTTTATTGCCTAACACTGAACTTCATGTGTGTGTGTGTGTGTGTGTGTGTGTGTGTGTGTGTGTGTGTGTGTGTGTGTTCACTTCCCTTGGACTAAGGCATGATTTGAAACTAACTTTTTCTACCTATTATAATCATCTCTTCCTATCCAATGAGACAATATCATACTAACTAAACAGGTTAGAATTTTAGAGTTTTGATTTGGAAATAACTTTATGAAAAAATTTAATTCAACATCCCTCCATTCAAATATGAGGAAACAGAGACCTAGAAAAGATAAGTAATTTGCCAAAGGTCACATAACTAGATATGATAATCACAGTTCACATTTACATAGGACTCCAAAGTTTTGTGTACATAGTTTAAACAGCAACAAGGATGCTGACACCTCTGAAATTATAGCTCTATTAAAGTGTTTTTTCTATTACATAGGATTTTCTTCAAAACAACCTTGTAAAGGGGTTAGGGAAGGTGTTACTAATTCATTTTCTTGATAAGGCAGCACATAGATAAATTCAATGACTTCCTATAATTGTATCAGCTCAGATGATCTCTTGATGTTCCCTTTTTAGTTACTAGTTGACTCTATGATTCTAAAGCCTGGTGGTAGGATACACATCCATCCTGGTGGATGGATCCCAAATCATATGCAGGTACTTTGGAGTCATAACCTATGGACACCCAACTTATATGAATGTAGTTATATGTTGTAAGTTTTAAAATTAATATTCAATGCCTCCAAAGTAAGATATTTATAAGGATTTATTAAAATGCAGGGAAAGAGTCCCAACTCACCCTTCACCACACCACCTCCAGAGCCAAAGACCCCTATTTCAAAGACCCCTATGCCAAAACCCTATTTCAATACAGCCCCCCAAAACCAACAACTAATAGGAAAAGGCTTAAGGAATTATGGGTATGGTGAAAGATAGTTTGGGTGATGTAGTTTAAAGGGGTACAAGGTCTTTTCAACTTTACATTCCCTCTGTGATCCTTTGGGAGACCAGTCTCCCCAATGGATCATGAAAACATAATCAAATTAAAGTTTAAAATAATTTGGAGATAAAAGAAAATAAAAGGGAGAAACAACAAAACCAATGTTTGGTGCATTGACAAAAGGCCATTTAGGGGGCAGTCCCCTTTCTGGCATAAAAGTGTTCATTCAAAATAAATACGTTCAAGCCCCACAAAGTTTAAATTTGCCATGTCTCGAAGTTCACTCTGGATCTTCTGATAAAGTGTGTGGTCTCTGCAGGTACCTTCATGGTGCCTTCTCCAAATAGGTTCGTTGTCTGGATTCTGGGGAGATGGCAAATTTATTTTCCTAAAACTACTCTCAAAGAATTTAAACTTTACATTATAAATTATAAAACATGCATTCCCTTCTGAGGAGAATTATACATTCCCCCTTACCCAGAAGGTTTTTTTTTTTTATCAGAATTTTTTTATGCTCTGCCCCACAATTGCCATGGAGGCAGTAATAGAGTTTGTTAGGAAAATATCTTAGCCAAGGTTGAATGATTTACTATGCCTGTTGAGTAACAAGTATACAATTTTTTATTCATCATAGCAAGTGGTTATAATAATGGGTTTGTTTGCTATTTTCTTTAAATGTGTTATTGGAAACTATGGTACTTTATTTGAATATGCATTATGAATCTGCTATTTTGTAAAAACCATTTACATTTAGTTCATGCAAAAGCTTAAGAGAAAATGGATCTCATTTTAGGTGAAAAAAAACCTTTCACCAATTCTAAGCTATATATATATATATATATATATACACA
>NW_025386008.1:0-2789 GCF_016433145.1 Gracilinanus agilis
TCTACCATCAAGCTATGTTTTGATGGTGTGAAGATTCATAATTTGTTTGCAAATTAATATAGAAAGCTCTTCCTTAAGATTTGAACCTATAACAACCTGCTATTAAAATTTTAGATATTAGATGCATTAATTGTTGCAGATTAACCATCAAAATTTTACATCTAGTATGAAAGATTGAATACTTCAGGTTAATTCTGAGAGTTATCAAACTTTCTGTTAAATACCATATCTATTCCAATAAATTAGTTTTCCATGGTGCTATTTCTTGGGCTATGCTAGTAGCAAGAATTTGCTAACTTTATCCAAATGCAAAAGCATCAACTCTTTTACATATATTTTTCTTAGCATTTTCTAAATTGCATGTATTCAGATTATATTTAAATAAAATTTATTATAGCCACTGGGGAAAAATAAAATATCCAAGAGAATTATGATGAAAAAATAGAGAGAAAAGGAACTGATGATGCTCTAATGCAGATTGAAATATACCAATTTTCACTTTATCTCCTCTACAGAGATCTTTTCCTGTCATATTTCATTTACCTCTATGGCACAGAGATGTATAAAAGAAAATGTGAATGATGTCATGCAAACCATTACAACTATATCAAAGCATAGCTGTCACACAATAAAAGAGAAATGTGCTGCTTCACCAAAAAAATGAAGAGAATTGTGATGTTCATATCCTCAAATCTATTATGACTGGTTCACTAAGAGAAAAGACAAGAGCTTTTGTAGCAAAGTTATATTTTTGATTTTTAGGGAGAAAAGAGTAATAGTGTATTGATGACTGGTTTTAGAGCAGTTTTCATGTCCTATTCCTGCCTATGTAATTATGAGCTGTTCACTTACTGCTCAGTGCCCTAGACAATGTTCTAATTGTTTAAAGAATTGTTGATTTGCATCAGTTTATTCCTTCACCAGTGTTTCTTTATTGTAATAAAATCACAAATCAGAACTAAAAGAAATTGTTAAATCATAATATGTAAATCATAGTGATTTATACAAATGTTAAAATATACTACCATGTCAAAAATTATTACATTATTCAGAACATGCTTCTCTGTCTCTGTCAATCTCTCTATCTTTCTCTCTCTCTCTAATACACACACATACACACACAACCCAATTAGTAATCAGATCCTACCAGTTTTATTTCTGAAATTCCTCTCTAATTTATCTTCTTTTTTAATCATTCCTTCCAGTATTCCCCTTTTTCACTCACCATTTTTGTCTTGAAAAATTTACCCACAATTTCAAAGCTAAATTCAAGTTCAACTTCATCCTTAAAACTTTTTTTGTTCCCACCAGCAAGTAGGCATCTCTCATTTGATCTCATAACACTTAAAAAAGTTTCATATGTAATCATAATATATTTATTTGTAGGAATGATATCATTATTATAATGTTATAAGGTCCTTTAGGGTAGAGTTTCACAGAATCACATATCTAGCAGGGAATTTATAGATCATCTTGTCAGAAATCATGTAGTTCAACATCCACAACAACTCATTTTCTTGCCTCTATCTGGAAGTGCCTGTCATAAAGACCTTAATACCCTCTAAAGCAACCTATTCTATTTTTTCAAAACTCTAATTGCTAAAACATTTTTTGCTTTATTGACTCTCTTATATGAGTTTCTTATTTATCTTTGTCTCAGGCTTCTAGTCTCCAGTGTATTGCACATAGTTGGAAATTAAGAAATGTCTATTGATTGAATGGGCAAACAAATGACAAATTAATGTAAGCACAAAATATGTTATTTTGTTGAGAACCAACAATAGTTAGAGGTTAATTATTTTTACAGCCTCACTCTCTTAATACATCCACTAGCTGTCCTAGTGGAAGAGAGAAGGATCATAGAAACCAGACCTAAGTTCAGTCATAAACTCTTATCTCATTCGCCTCACTCAGTGTTCTAGGTGAAGAAACAGAGTCTAACCAGTTCAACTTTCCATAAACCCCATTAAAGGCTGAACGATTCTTTCCCTTTCTGACACATGTAATTATCTCTATAAAGTCTATTTATTTCCCCCTCCCTCTCCCTATAATAATTAAACAATGACTATTGGTAAGGGGGAGGGGGAACTGTGCTCTGAAACCATCCTATTCATATTTCATTTTTATCTCAATCCAATCCTGTCTATACCTTCAATTTTGCCCTATGGAGTTAAATTTCCATTCTTTCATGAACAAACTCCCCTTCATACTGGACTTTTTTATCTCATGAAAATCATCTTTTAGCTGTCTTATTCTCTTATAATTTATCTTGGTAACTTTATCAGTTCCCATAAGTTTAATTATCTTCTCTATGCAAATGACTTCCAGATTGCTATATTCAATCTCATCCCCATCCAATATTCCCCACAAAGTTTCAGTCTTGTATCACCAAATGCCTATTGAAGATTTAAACTGATATTTCTACATAATTTCAACTGACAAAATTGTCATAATCCTTGAAGACTTAAAAGCTAAAAATCATTTAAAAGGTAAATGAAACGATCCCCATGATGAAATATGTCTAAATGAATTAAAGGGTATCATCAGAAAGATGAATGACCAGAAAGAAAGGTTGCCTAGTCTTGCAGGGAGAACCAGGTATAAATAACAGGCAGTCAAAGTAAAGAAAATCATCAGAAGATAATCATTGGACAGAATAAGGAAAATTAGAAAATGAGTTATTGTTGAATCGCTATTTTTCACTGGCAGAGAGAATATTCTTAACAATAAGATCAAAGATACATTAAAGTATTTATATATATATAGATAGATATACGTATATCTATATG
>NW_025386009.1:0-1500 GCF_016433145.1 Gracilinanus agilis
AATTTGATTAGGAAAGTTTTCTAACCTTGCATACAATCATTAAGTGAATTATTTTAAACTGATATTTTACTAACTTTGAATTTCATACCTACATGTACATGACCAAGACTGTCACCAGGTATGTGACAACTTCCTGGTACATAGGTGAATCAATCAGTGGTTCTAGCTTTCTTCAGTCCCCTTGGAGATTCTTTAACCTTAAAGTCCCTTTGGATGTGTCTGGGTAAACTAAAAGCCAGGAAAGTCAAAAACTTTTCTCCCTAGTTGACCCTGGCTTTTCTACGTGACTAAGTCCTGAGTTCCATCCATTTTTCCTGCTTTTAGAACTGATTCTGTGGATTTACTTTTGTTGTTTGTGAGGGTTATTAGGAGGGCAAGAAAACTTCATACCCTAATCCACTATTTTTCCACAATATATCTCCTATACCTAGTTTCTAGTATAACATTCCCTAGTTTTCTTGAAGTTTTTGTCATATAATGAGTTCTTATCCCAGAAACTCTGATCTTTGGGTTTATTAAACAATATATAACAAATGTTATTTTCTACTCTTTATTGTGTACCTAATTTTTTCCACTGGACTACCATTACTTTTAGACCTGCTATTGATTTCCATAAACATTTATCAATGCTAAAATTGTCCCTTAGAACTAAAGAGCATGGTGGCTCTAATCAAGCATTTATATCTTCCTACAATCTATGTCTATATCCAATTCTCCATATATGCACATCTGTGTATTCAAAGGGACATTCAAAATGTGAAAGAATTTTCTTGGATATTAGAATCTTCTTACCTCTAGTCTTCCAAATATATAGTTAGACAATAAATTCAAACAGTGATATTGTATTGAAAACATACCATGAATTGAATTGACTCAGCCAAGATCTTAGTGTACAAGTTAATTCTAGGAAGTAAATTTGGTAATCTGAGAAAAAGAGCTTTCAAGTCTTTGAGCTAGAACAATGGTAAAGAAAATGTTTTGGCCTAGAGATAGAATCTAGATGTAATGTTCCTTTGCTAGCTTTATTTTCCTAGAATCTGGTTTCTAGTAAAAGACTTATCATTAGTTCTTTTACCCATTTTCAATCTCTCCTGAGTTGTCATAATTAATCAGGAGACATCATATGAGTATAAAAATTACAGTTCTTTAAAAAATGAGGCAACATATAAAACAGGATATCAAAATCAAGGAGAAAACATTTTCATTACTTATTTCTAAAATCTACAACCTATCACATTTCTAGTAAATATAGTATCTGAGTTTTAAGAGTTTGGCTTCTCTTCAAATGGGAAAATTATTTTGGAGAGTTCACTTCCTCAACATATTACACCAGTCAGGTGAGCAAAAACAACAACAGAAGTTTAGCAACTTGCCCAAAGATCAAATTCAGGAGCTTCATGGTTTGGAAGATGTTACATTTTAGCACTAGATTTAAAAAGCATTAAATTTTGCAACTCTAGCTTCCTGGAATAGGATGTGCAACTAGGAGAGTGTCTGCAG
>NW_025386010.1:0-5817 GCF_016433145.1 Gracilinanus agilis
CCTTCTTTCTTTCCTTCCTTCCTTGCTTCCTTCCTTCTTCCTGATTCCCTCCCTCTTTCTCTCCCTCCCTTTCTTTCTCTTAAAAAATCTAATCTAGTAATTATTTCCAACTTTTGTTGTTGTTAAGCAAATCAATCTTCTTTAATTTCATTAAAAAAAAGTTTTCTTTTGTGTTTCATGATCCAACCTGACCTATTAGGCTGAGCATAGAATTAGAAACTAGAAATGTCCAAGCTCTCAACCTAGTACTAAGATTAAATTGCTGTATGGCCTTTGGCAATTCACTTAACTTTTCTGATTCTTAAATTTCTCATCAATCAACTTAGGACACACAAGGATAAAAGTGAAATATTAATTAGTCAAAGTTTGCTAAGATTTAAAGATTTGTCTTCTAAATAATAAATTCAAACTTGGAAATTTAAATGTGAAGATTTATCATCAATCATTTAATGATTTTGTCTTTAAATCTTTCTATATCTGTACCATACAAAAGACTTTTCATTTGGGGAAGCAGATAAGCTGGGCATAACTATACAAGAATTTAAAAAAATTATTATTAGTTTTTGTGCTCTGAGGTATAATGTCCTATTGATACTTGTATTGTAAGAACTTCAACAGACCAGGAACACTGCAGGTATTTAATAAATAGAAGTAAATAATCTAGAAGCTCTGAACCTAGGCTCTGTCATGAAAAATGATACCAATTGTTTAATAAAATAATAGGCTCAGAAAAATCTTTGTGGTACATATTTCATTATGCCCAAACTTATAGGAACAAATCACAATTACCTACAAATACAGTTATGAATTTTCAAAGAAGAACATTATGCAAAGTCTATCAGAGGTTGCTGCTTGCCTTGTATTATAAAAGTGCCTATCCTGGTGGTTATAATGGATTCCCTTAATCCAAAGGTATTAAATAAAAAGGCAAAGAAAATGTCAATTGCAAAATGTCCTCTCAGAAGGAAAGCTTGGACTCTTTAGTGGTCTCAGAAGACATGGAGCTCTCCCCACAGGAATTAGAGTCTTCATGTCAAATATAAGTAATCCCCTCAGTCTTCAAGCAAGAAACCAAACCAACTTGGTTTAGTGCTTGTGTAGCTAAAGACTTATTTGGGTGGTAGGGAACAAGGGGCCTCAGTGTTGGGGCATTCTCCCAATTCCACTCAAGAACCTCTATGATCTGGACTCAGTTGGATATCAGATGCTACAGCAAACCAACATTAGGACGAGGGTGAACTGGAGCATTTGTCTTCTTTTCCTATTAAGGTCTTCTCTATTCTGGACCCATAGGCAGAGGCTGAATTTAATCATAGAAAATTTCTCCAGGATTTCTTGAATAATGTAGGCAATCCAACTGGAGGTCTAAACTCATGTCTCCACAGGACAAGTAGAGTAACTTAAAAAGGAAACATAGTCAGAAAATCCTCAATAAGTGTGGGATTTCTAGAAGGGATAAAGTATTTGGAATTGATTACTTGGGGTTTCCAGGCAATCAGATGAAATTTGTCTTATGGACTTAAAGTCCATTAGGATCTCAGAAAATCTGTTTGGATTCATATCACAATAAAGTAAGTAGTCTAGGTCTTCCTAAAGGCAAAAAAGAAGAAAATAAATGAATATTTTGGACTATGTACTACTAAACATTTGTGTGATGAATAAGTGAGCACAGTCATACAACAGAAATCGGTACTTAAACATTCAAATAAACAAAAGTTATTCTAAAGGAATTGGACTGACTTGTAAGAAAAAATACCAGAAACCAAAAAGTTCAATAATAGCTTAAAGTAAAAGAAAAGAAAATCTAATTTTCCTCTATTCTATCCCTGTAAATTAGGGTCTCCAAGAATGAGAATCCTGGATAGAGAGTTTCTCTAGTGGGTCCTTGCAAATGCAAAGAGCCTCTAAATTTTTTCGAGACTAAACTCTTAGAGTATTTCATCTGAGACTATTTCTCTAATTCCTTCTTGCATTGGGGAGCTGTCTGCTATACTTCTCAGGGTAGCTGGGATAACCCTAAGGGACTGTTGCTCAGAAGCCTGCACTGATAGGGTTCCCATTCATAATCAACCAGTAGCCTCAGTTAGCTTTTATCAAAAATATTTATTAAAATAGTATCCTAAATGGAAAATGTTTTACATGATTGCACATGTAAAATCTATATCAGATTGCTTACCTTCTCAGAGAGGGAAGAGGGGTAGGAGGCGGGGTTAGTGGGAAGGAGGGAGAGAATTTGGAACTCAAAATTGAAAAAGGAATGATAAAAATTGTTTTTACATGTAATTGGGGGAAAATAAAATATTATTAAAATAGTATAGTAAAAATAGTTGGTATAAAACATTCCTTCAAATTAGGTGCATAGTCTTCTCTTGCATCCACAAGATCCTTAATGTGGGGCTTAGACCTGAAGTACAATGGCACATGAAGTATACATGTAGTGAACACAGATGGCAAAAGCATACCTACCTTTTTAAATTTCCTATGAAGTTCTAACCTTAGGTGTAGCTCTGTCCTGGTGGGCCATCATCCGCTGTTGAGTTTGCTACTAGGTTGGGCCATTTGTCTTATGGATAGGGTTGCTTCTCCACTGCTTAGCACTCTCTCTGTCTCTCTCTCTTTCTCTCTTTCTGTCTCTGTCTCTTTCTCCCTTTTTCTCTGTTGTCAGGGTAGGGGATGATGCCAAGTGCTGCCTGGATGCTATGCTATATTGCCTCCAACTGCAGTAGCTACAAATTTCACCTCTTGAGGGAAGTGGTGTAGTGGAACCTCTGAAGGGACTTGGGATCTTCTCAATTCACCAAGTCCCAACTTATACACGTCCAAAACAAAGTACACATTGATTAGGAAAGAAAAAAACACAAAAGAAACTGAGACTCCATGTGCTCATACACACAAGATGACTGGATGGGGGAATCAGACTAGGTTCTCCTCTTCCATCCAGAATTCAACGAATTTTTCCTCAATGGAACACACCAAGAAAAGAGACTGAGAGATGGGCTGGTCATACCTTTTGTAAGCACAGTTCTAGCACCTCCTGACTCATCAATTCTTCTGGCTCCACAGACAATTAGAAGACTTTTTGTCATCATATTGTACCAGACTTGAGTCATCCTGACCAGAAATAGGCTCACTAAATTTTCTGTGATTGGATTGAAAGCAGGCAGAAAATATTTGCATATACTCTAAGGATTGCAATGAAGCAGGGGATGAATATCTATCTGCTCATGCTTCTAGGACTGAAATCTGGCAAGGAAAATCTGTATGCTTCAAGAACTCACCAGTCACTCTAGTACACAATTAAAAAAATGATTACAAAGCATTTCTTAAAGTGCTTACTGAATATTTAGTATTGTATTAGGTGAGGGAAGGTAAATGAAGAAGGAAAGGACTTTCTCTTTATTCTTTTTTTTTACTCCCTTACTTACTGTCTGTCACATAATAGATATTAAGTATACTAATAGATATCTAAATATACCAAGTGTGAAGCCTTTCCTAGTTCTCCTTAATCTTCGTGCCTTCCCTCTGAAATTATCTCCAAGTTATTCTTGTTTGAATATAGTATATAGTATATGTATATAGTATAGTTTGTATGTATAGTTTTTTTGCATGCTGTCTCTCCCTTTAGCCTGTGAACCACTTGGGAGCAAGGACCATCTTTGACATTTCTTTGTCCATCATCCCTCTCCCTCCCCCCAGTGCTTAGTGTAGTTCTCAGTACAAAGTTGGCACTTAATTGCTTGATGACTTGACTAATTCATAGAAATGACCTGGCTGTTCATACAGGGTACTTCTGTATATGTATTCTCATGTATGTCATAGATCTTTGATTATCATTAAAATCTTTTCCCCTGTCAAGCTTAGAGGAAAATGATTTTCCTGACCCAAACCAAAAGAGTTTCTCAAGCTCATTCTCAGAAAATCCCATTATCTCTGAATTGATCTAGTTCAATTTGTATCTGAACAAGGAGTGTCCTCTACGAGATCCCTAACAAGTGGTCATTCAGGCTCTCCTTAAAGACCTTCAGTTTTTCTATAAGAGATTACATTGTGAGAGCTCCTCTGTGGGATATGACTTGATTTCAGCTGTGTATCCATACACATTTTTGGTGCCTAAGTAAGCATGATACCCCTGTAGACTTCCTCTTAAATGTTTACTTATCTTCGCATGTATATCCAGTATTGACTGACAGTAGAGGACTTGGGTGGAGTGGTGGTTAAGGGGTGGGGAACATGGGAGCCAGGAGAGGAGGAGGAGGCAGGAGCAAAAACACAAACACAGACCACAGAGGAGGAAAGTGAGTTATTGGTTATTATTTCCATTCCTGTGGATATGAAACAAGATCCCACTTGTGGAAGGCCAAGAGAAGTGGTCATATTAGCAGTGATGTTCAGATGTTGGAAAACAGCTAAGGTGTAGGCTTATGTTATAGAAATGTTCTCAACCTCAATTTAACCCCAACTAGACCCTAAAATAGAGCTTTGGCAAATGCAGAAAAATGAATTCGTCTTGTTAGGTCTCCATTATCAGAGAACTTAGGCAGAGTAAATCTGAGAGCCATATTTCTAGACCAAAGTGAGATCTTGTGATCTAAATTGTATTTTTCGACATCATTTTAATATAGCAAAATTATTATTTTTGGTTTTTATAATTACTGTTATTCATCTGAAATAGGAGAATGAAGTATTTTTCTCTCTATATCCTCAGGCAGGTCAGCAGAGCAAGTGTGATTATACATGTTTGCCACTCAGCATCTCATATTCACTAGAAAACATTCCCTTGATTGTCCCCCTCATTCCAAGGATGTGGAGGGGGAAGGGCTCCCCTGGACATGGAAGTGAAAAAAAGTTCCCTCCCCTTAACGGATTCTCCTCTTGCTCAGTTCAAGGGGGAGAATTGATCCCCTAGAGCCAGCTGCCTTCAAGACAGTTGGCAGAGAAACTCCCTTAATACCATTTCCAAAGTTGTATAAAGGATCTTTTGTAAGGGAGCAGAATGGGGACTATATTCAGCTAGGTTGAACTCAGTCAGCCACTCCTAGCTAGTCCTATAGACTATATTGGGTTATAAGAGTTAGAAAAAAAGACCCAAGAGACCACTGAATCCAATGCTTGTTTTATAGCTGAAGGGTCTCAGGCCCATTTCCCTTTAAGAGTAGATGCCAGCATCACCTACAAGTGGAATATCAGGGTTTTGTGCACTGGGCAAATGGAAGAAGAGAGGGACAGCTGTAGTCACCCAGATAATCTTGTGCTAGTCATCTTTTATAAAGCCATTCATTCTGTTAGACTTTACAGGGGTTTTGTTTCGTTGTCCTAGGTAGAAGAAGGGCGTAGCACATTCTCTCTGTGTAAGTGCCGGTGCTTAATAGATGTTTATTGATTACTTGCCTGCTCAGCTGAGAGAAAAATAGTACCACCTTTAAGAATGGAGGCATTCTTGCCAGATTTCTCTTCTCCTCTCCTGTCTCTTTCCTCTCCCAACTTTATCCATCTATGAACCTCTCAGCACCTCGATCCCAGTGTGCTTTCAAAGTAGCACTATACATGGAAAGGAAATAGGATAGTGAGCAAAAAATAGAGATGAACAATAATAAAATATAAGTTATCCCTTTGAGTGCAGGAACTGTTACATGCTTACTATTATATATATGTATATTTATAAACATATGTAGTATATGTACATACATGCATATGAATGTTAGACTCATAGTAGATGTTCAGTAAATGCCTATTGAAATAAAAAGGGTTCAAAATTTTTTTAACAAGAGATAGTCTAGAAACTTCCTCTCTTCCTTCCTCCCTTCCCCCCTCCCCCCT
>NW_025386011.1:0-1514 GCF_016433145.1 Gracilinanus agilis
GTCAGCCAGGATTGTGTGAGCCTGGGCTGAGTTGTTTCAGTCAGTCTCCCTGTTGTCTCTAAGCTCCCTTGAGGTGAGGACTGAAGAGCCCCTCCCTCCAGGAAAGAAACTGCAACCAAAAGGAAGTGAACTTAGTTTACTTCCTGAGCAAGATGGATGCTTGGTTTAGCCCCTCAAGAAACAAGGGATAGCTATCTTTCCCTCCTCAGCCCTGGCCCTAGTTGATGGTATAAATGAATCAACTGAAGCTCTTTGAATAAAAGCCAAGGGGTTTATTAAATGCAAGGGTAAGCTGAGGAAAGAGGGTTAAGGTCTGAGAAACTGTTGCTGGCAGAGGGTCTCAGAAGGTAGAGTCAGGCTGAGGGAACCAGCCCCTCAGCCAGGGATAAATTCCACTCCCCTGATGTAGAGTGGTCTAGCAGGTTAACAAATGGGGGTAATGTATTGGTTTAGGGGTGTCCCTGCCTGCCTAAGTAAACTAATTTCACATGTTCCACCTCCCTTCCTCCTGGAGCCCAAGGGGGAGTCCAAGGGGATAGCTGCATGTCTGAGTCAGGTCAAGGAAATCAGAACCCGACAGGTCAAGGAAATCAGAACAACCACAGTTGGTACTCCAGGGATATTTATAATATCAGTTCCAATGGTTTGGCTGTGAGACCAGGGACTGGCTGGATCAACATTCCATTTCCCTAACTGCCAAGATTGCTTCTGGTGATTTTGCAAATGCAAGAGATTCTTGCAGTCATCCTGCATTACAATATCCATGAAATAGCAAAAGAATTTGCAGAAGGCATACCAACCCAATGGATCAATTCACAATACAGCACTGAAGGAAGGATATAGACAAGAGTCCTACTGTAAAGCCAGCATCAAAAATTTCAGTCACAGAATAAAATAACAGAAACATGGAATCTGAGAGTTGAGCTTGACCTCAGTAAACAGCTAGGTCTATCCTAACCTGCCAAGTTGGTCTTTCTGCTTCTGCTCAAAGACCTCCAAAGAGGGAGAACCTATCACTTTTGGAGGAATTCCTCCACACCTTTATAGCTTTGTTTGTGTATTATTTTCTCCCCTGATATCAAGCTTAAATTGGCACATTTGACATTTCCATACATTATTGTTCTAGGTTCTACACACTGGGACCAAACAAAAACTCTCTTCTTGAAGACAGCTCTAAGCACATACCCCATCCTCCAAGAATTCTCTGCTCCATATGAAATATTCACAATTCCTTTAACTGATTGTCACATGACATGGGCTTATAGGCTTTTAGCATTTGAACTGTCCTCCTCTGGAAACTTTCTAGTTTATCCATGTTTGCTTAAAGACATCATCCTCAATGCTAGAGCCTTCCTTTGGAGATTACCTCCTGTTTACCCTGTTTATATCTTGTGTGTGTATGTATATGTATATATATATACATATATAACATTTCACATATAGAATTGTGTATGTATATAGGCATGTATATATAGTATAGTATATACATATGTTTGTATGTATATGTATATGTA
>NW_025386012.1:0-1113 GCF_016433145.1 Gracilinanus agilis
CCTAGCCGGATAGAACATTTCAGGGCCTCCATCCCATCTGGCCCATGGGCCATAGTTTGCCCATCACTGGTCTAGATAATCTCTAAGGACCTTTTAAGTTCTAAGTTTTCGTACTACATAAACTCTTTTCAAACATTTTAAAAGGTCTACAATACAAGGAAAAGAAAATGTTTTTGACTTGACCCTAAAGGGCAGAACTAACCATTGGGTAGAATTGGAAAGAAGGCAGCTTTCAGTTCATTATAAAAAAGCATTTCTTAGAAATTAGAACTATCCAAAAACTATAACTGGCTACATTGGGAGGCAGTTAGTTCCTCATTAGTGAATGTCTCCAAGTAGAAAATGAAGGAACAGAAGCACAGAATCTTAAAGTTCAGAGGGACTTCAAGGGTCATCTAGTCCAACTAAAATCTGACCAAGAGTCCCCTTTAGGAAATCTCTTACAATTGTTCATTCAACTCCCTTTGAAGACCCTCAAGAAGAGGAAATCCATTATCTCCCTAAATAAGTGACTTCTCTTTGGGATTTTTGTTAGATCATTTTTCATTACATTGACTTGAAATCTGCCTCCTTCAAGTTTCCAACTCTTGCTCCTGGTTCTACCGACTAGGGATACATGGAATGAATGAAATCTCTCTTCTAGAAATTACATTTTCTACACCTTCCCCAAACCTTACCAGATCTTCTCTACACGTGCCTAAAAGTAGCTCTAGAGAGCAATAGCCAGAACACTGAGTTTGAAGACAGGAAGACGTGAGTCTTACCAATGGTGGGACCCCGGGCAAGTCACTGGGCAAACCTGCCCTAAATCTATTTTCTAGAATGACCATCACAAATTCCTTTACCTGATTGGCATAAGGCATGTTCTCACAAGGCTTTCCCTCATCCTGTTCACCTGCCTTTGAATTCCCTGCATCTAATCAATGTCCTTTCTAAAATCTTGGCCCAGAATACAACATAATACTCTAAATTTGGATTAACTGGGACAGCATATAGTAAGACCATCACCTTCCTCATTCCGGACACCATGCTTGTCCTTATGCAGCCTAAAACTGTATTAGGTTTGGGGGCTTCAACACCCAAGGTTTTTTTTTATTTTTCATTACATATATA
>NW_025386013.1:0-1072 GCF_016433145.1 Gracilinanus agilis
ACATACATTTTCTCCAATCTGTACCTTCATTTGTATAAATAATATTCTAGAAGTAACTGAAGAAATTGCCAAGGAAAACATTATGAAAATAATTAGGGCTACTGGATATGTTTAAAAAATTATCGGCTATTCATTTGTGAAATCTAGTTTCATAGTAATTAAATTCTGATTGACATAATTATTGGTGAATGGTACTGATGATAGTGAGCAGTGATAGAACTGGGGACCCTGTGCTTTGAGACCCTGTGCTTTAAGGTAAAACTATGTGCCTTTCAATAGTTAGCAAATATTGCAAAATAGACCAAAGAAAAATATATACCTTTCCTGTAATTTCTACCCATGATATATATCACCCAGTGTTTTTCCTATACTTTCCACCCAGCTGATAAAATTTTACCAAACATTCCAAACCTATAGAAGAGAGTACCCAAAACATCCCATAGGTTAACAAGTGATGTTGAGCAGGACCTAAGAAAGAATATATATGTCTTTTCAGTTAAGGGAGATTTCCTAAACCTGCACATTCACATTTCCTCTTTTTTGTGTTTTCAAAGTTCACTTTTTGATAGACAGACCCTTGAAAACACACCTCCATCTGAAAGGAGACCCCCCCCACACACACACACACACAATTTCCTGAATTTCAAGCCTGGAATGCCCTGAACACCCAGGGGAGAAAAATTCTGAAAAGGGTAAAGAGTTCCCAAGCTTAAGGGAAGGCAATCCTCTAGAAACCCTACAAATGTAGAAATCTTGATCCCTGAAATTGCTTTCCTATCACCCTGGTCACACACTCTGTATTTTCCTTGAATAAACATTTTAATTCCTGTTGGTTTGAGCTTTGAATTCTTTGGGTGAGAACCTGTATTTGCTTTTCCACAACAAATTCACTCTCCCACAACAGTACACAGAAACAAACACACACACACACACACACACACACACACATGTGCACACACACACACACTCACAATAATTACCTGTAACTTAGATTATTAGGCAAGTTCAGAAAGGGGAAGTGATTTCCACATATTCATAAATCTATGAAATGTCAGAGACAGAATTTGAACTG
>NW_025386014.1:0-1344 GCF_016433145.1 Gracilinanus agilis
CTTCCCTTCTTTTATGATCTTTATGAACCTCTACTATAAGATAATACAAATGAGTTTCTAAACAACTGTTGCTCCTGGCTACATCTTTCTATTTGACATGAAGATCATGTATATGATGGATGAGTTGGTTGGTTATTTATTCTTTTACCTTTCTCATTTGAACATTTTAAATATATCATTTAAAAGTTTAACAAAACATAGGGAAGACTGTTCCTTTTTTTTTAATTTTCAGTTTCTCACCATCAACAAACTTGTTTAAATAGGTCAAGTAGGAAGTGTTTTAATTATATGTCATATCATTTTGTCACCTTTATCTTTTCTTTTAATCTTTGACTTATTTTGATCTTTGCTGTAACAACTCAATGGCTTGGCTATACACAAACGACAACAGAGTTTGAAAATTACTCCCACATCTGTGACCACACATTTCCTATTATATAAAACAGATCCAATTTCATTTATTATGAAATTGTTGATGCTGACCATGTTTAGCACATTCTTACACTTTCCTAAAAAATGCTATATAGGTGAAAGCTTTCTTTAGTTTTTAAAGCATTTTTATTTTTGTTTCTTAGTAAGAGGAATATTTTCATATATATATATGTATATATACATACGTGTATATATATGTATATGTTGTCTTCCCTATGTCTAAGTTTTCACTGAAGTCAATAAGTATTAGAGTATAATTTGAATTAATTTGGATGAATTATTACTTCTACTATAGAATTCCTCTATTCCCCCATTCCCAAGACAGAGGAGTTTGGATAAGTTTGATTGTCTCCGTGATGGACTTTACTGATGTTCACCATGACTCTGTTCATCAAAGTAAAATAAGGTGCTTTATGAATTTTTATAAATTATTTTGTATTGTTTTTCTATAAAAGATGCAGAGCCCTATAAATAGGTAGCAAGCTGCTCTCAGTCAGGAAGATCTCTATTCAAGTCTCACCTCTGACATACTTGCCTGTTGAATATTGGGCAAGTTACAACTGCTAAATACTCTAATAACTTTTGAATAACTAAAATTATAAGTTGCAAGAATGGTGTCAGACTTCATTGGTAGAGGGATTTTCACCTAAAGATCCCTGTAACAATGAAATCACAGTTCCCCTTCCTACCTCTACCTTATTAGATAGTAAAAGGGAATTCTTAATCCCTTTCTCTAATTTAACTGGGAACCTGGAGGTCCTTTCACCACAGAGATGTGTAAAGATATCAGTACACAGTGAAAGGAAGTAGAAACCAGAGAGACAGGAAATGAAGTAAGAAGAAAATATAAAAGGCCAGCGTGAGGACTGAGAGGGACTTTTTGACCTTTTCTGATTTGGGAGGTGGTTGGTC
>NW_025386015.1:0-3724 GCF_016433145.1 Gracilinanus agilis
ATATAATTGTAGCCAAGTACTTCTCTTGGTAACTAAAGAAAAGAATACTCATCCTTGGTAGCACTCCCAGGGCTGAGCTGTACCTCACCTCCAGGTAGCATAGCTGTTTCCTCTACTTTTCTCCACAGAGACAGGCCAGGCTTAACATCATATCTTTAATGCCGCCCATATGTCTACACAGTTTGACAAGATAGGTTGATATATCTAATTTACAGATATAAGTACAGAGATGATTTTGTTCAGTGATTAAGCTAGGTGGAAAGCAAGGAGACATGCTCAGTCAAGGTGTTTGCCAGTGTCATTCCTGTACAGAATCCAAATAAAAGGATTCAATATGGAAAGAGAACTGGAGTCAAAGGAAAAGGTTTTAAATTCCACTTCTGTAATTATTTTCCTTTGTGACTTTA
Organism: Gracilinanus agilis; assembly: GCF_016433145.1. Classification (NCBI taxonomy): domain Eukaryota; kingdom Metazoa; phylum Chordata; class Mammalia; order Didelphimorphia; family Didelphidae; genus Gracilinanus; species Gracilinanus agilis. Next base: position 408 of record NW_025386015.1, read on the forward strand.
AGTAAATCACTTAACTTCTTTGACCCTCTATTTCCACATCTTCAAGATGAGAGGGTGGTACTTTCCTGATTTAAATCTATGATCCACATTGATGGCAAGGTTCTCTAAATATTTCTATTTGTAGATAATCTAATATTTGTATCATATCCCAAAATATTACAAAGGCTCCTCAGTGGAATCTACAGAAATTCAAGACATTGGTCTAACTATCCTCACTGTAAAAACTAAGTAGTTGAAAAATATATTTCCTAGACTTTGCCACAGAGCCAGGCAGGCTGGTCCATTAGTATTAATACCAAGAACAAAAATTAGATGTACAATAAGCTGAGAATTAATCAGAAAGAAGAGATAAGACTGGGAAATTATACAATACTTTCACAAAATCTCAAAAAAAAAATTATACACTACTTTCACAAAATCTCAAAACCACAAAATATGAATGAGAAGACCTCAGAAGCCATCTATTTAGTCCAATCTACATATGAAAGGAATCCCCACTATAATCCACTTGACAAGTAGTTGACTAGACTTTTCTTGAAAACCTCCAAGGAGCTGGAACCCAGCCTCTCAAAGCAACCCATATTGCTTTTGGACAGCTCAAATTGTTGGGAAGATTTTTCCTGGCATCAAACCTAAATTTTCCTCTTTGCAATTTCCTTCCCATTCCTCCTGCCCTCTGGGGTCAAACAGCACAAGTCTAATCACTGCACATGACAACCCTTCAAATACATGAAAACAACTGTCATATCTTCTGAGTCTTCTCTCCTCCAGGTTAAATATGCCCAATTCCTTCAACAAATATCTTTATGACATGATCTTGAGGCCTTTCACCATTCTTCTTGCTCTTGATAGTCTCCATGATTACCAATGTCCTTCTTAAACTATGGCACCCAGAACTGAATACATTACTCTGAATGAGGTCTCTTGAGGATGGAATGGAATGAGATAAAACTTTACTATTTCTAGAACCAATTTATCTCACTGCAGCCCAGTGTTGCATTAGCTTTTTTGACTAACACATTACACTACTGACTCATTGACCTTTCAGGTCATTAAAGCCCCAGATCTTTTTCCAAATAGTCTTTTTTTCAATGATTTCAATCTTCTGACTATAAGAAATTCTATTTCTTTAGCATAAATGCTATCCTAGTGATCTCTATAATTACAAATAATAGAATACCACCAGCTAAGACAAATCCAATTATAAGCAAAAAAGTATGACTTAAACCATTTCATCACAAGTCTACCAATACCCTACCAACTTTTATAGTTTTGTGTGTGATTTCATGCTATCTTTCCAACTGTCCTCAGCACTCCCATTGCACCCACATATCTGGATCTTTCTTCCTTGCCATATAGTCATCCATTCTACTCTTTACACCTCTTGTCCTGACCTTTTACTGCACAAACACTTACATCATTTCCCAATTCAACATGGTACTGTATTCCTAGGTAATAACTGGTTAATCTGATCAATTCATCTTTATTAGCAACTAATCAGCAATTAATGTTTATTAGCAGTGAATATTATACCTAGAGCAGCTAAGTGACTCATTGTGTAGAGTGCAAGGCTTGAAGTCAGGAAGGTTCATTTTCCAGAGTTCAAAAACAACCTCCAACACATATTAGCTGTGTGACCACAGAAAAATCAGTTGATCCTATTTGCCTCAGTTTCCTCATCTGTAAAAGGAGCTAGAGAAGGAAATGACAAACTACTTTTGCCAAGAAAACCCTAAAATGGAGTCACAAAAAGTCAGACACAACTAAGATGACAGAACAAGAACAATTATATGCCTTTTCTTCATTCCCTTGCCCTACCTAGATGAAATGGGTACATTTGAATAATAATCTTTTGGAAATAATATCCCCTCCTTTGTTGTTTAAACTCAAAAAGTGCCTCCAGCGGTTATAATTTCTGGTCTAGTAGTAACAGATGATAGAACTATAGAAAAGGAATTAGAAGTGATATTTATGGGGAAGGCAGGACCATTATGGAACCCCTAAAATCACACCATATGGGGAACTGCATATTATACCCACTTTGCCTATATGTAGAAGGGGTTCCAGATATATTTCAGATGCAGTGTCAGGTTGAGTTATCTCTTTAAGGACATTGCTGAGGGCATCTGGAAAATGCTCTGTCACTAAATGTCTGCAACTAACTGCTATCATGCCCTACAGGGCCAATCCAGGAGTCTTCTGCTAAGGATGAGCCACTAAAATCAGGCTCAGGTGCTGAAAGCACTTCAACATTCTTTTATCTGAAACAAACTTCTTGCCAAACAATAGTTGCTAAAGGTTAAGCAGCCACCCATGAGCAGAAACTCTTGGTCTTACAAAATGCAAAGCACTCTCAATTCCACTGAAATAATTGGGGAGAGCTTGGAATTTTCTACTAATAAACCAACCACTCATCTCCATTGTTATGATTCTATAACAGAGTGCCCATTAACTAGGCTTTAAGAATGGCCAATTATTTTATTGACAGCCCTAGTAAAGATCATGTTATTTTATTTACTCAAGGTAGTTTCTTCACAGGGGTGCTCTAATGATATATCTTCACTATAGCAAGGGTAGTTCTTGAAGATATACTATTAGAGTAGGGGTCCCTAACCATTTTTGTGAGAAAGAACTAATTTTCATTTCCCTAAAGCCTGAGTGGCTATACTTCTTATACTATAGCTCTTGAGCCCCCACTGGTGTGTTCTCCATCAATAATAAACAGATTGGTCCCATTAGCTATTAGAAAAGGGATTGAATGAAAAGGCAAAGCAAGAACAATTTGTTCAAAACATTCCCTTCAAATCTGGAGCATGTTCTCTTCTTACATTCACAAGGACTCCTCAGGAGAATTGGCTTAAATTTAAAATACAAAGGTAAAGTCCATAGACAGCACTTTTCAAAAGGTCTTGCTCCCAGAAGCATTCTTCTCAAATGACTATCATTCCTTGGCCATATACCTCCAGTGTCTCTTCACTCCCAATGCAATTGCATTAAGTATGATCACTCAGGTATATGTCTCTGCCACAATTTGTATACTGATGAGATCTCTGGTAGGATTTTTAAATCTTCCAAATTCACAAGGTCATTGCTTTCTATTTTGAGGTTTATGCTGAGTCACCAATTAAAGAAAGGAAACAAAAAAGAGGTGGTTCCAACCCAAGTTGAACCTTGCCTAGGCAAGACCTGTACTTGAAATTACCATGTGACTGGATAGCTCTCAGAAGGGAATTCAACACAACCCTACCACTTCCAAGACAAAAGGAAATGGGCATTCAGTTCCAGCTCAGCAACGGAAGGAAGGAAGGAAGGAAGGA
>NW_025386016.1:0-2134 GCF_016433145.1 Gracilinanus agilis
ATATATATATATATATATACCTATAATTCTTATAATTCTTAGTTTGGATGGTTTTATTTACCATTTTCTCTTTGTTATAAGGAAGGACTCACTGGGTAAGACAGGCTTGAAGTGGAAGAAGACTCTAATAGAAATAAAGTTTGTGAACACAAAAATTAAAAATATAATAGTTAAATGAAAATTAATTAAAATGTAAAATGTACTACTTAAAAAAACTTACCTTCTGTCTTAGAATCAGTACTAAGTATTGTATATGTGTTACTAAGTATTTGTCTTAGAATACTAAGTATATGTTTTGGAATCAATACTTAGTATTGATTCCAAGGCAGAAGAACAGTAAGGGCTAGGCAATGGGGGTTAAGTGACTTACCTTGGGTCACATAGCTAGGAAGTGTCTGAAGCCACATTTGAACTCAGAACCTGGCTCTCAATCCACTGAGCCACCCGGCTGCCCCCAAAAAATGTTTTAATAAAAAGTTGGATGATGATGTCTTTGGAACTGGCAGGAGAAGTTCTCACAATGCCAAGCTTCTCAGTGTAGCTTTGAGAATGCCAAATCAACTCCATTCAATAATCCCATTTATTAAGAGCCTACAGTGTGAGAAGTGATGTTGACAGAACAGATGGAAAGATACCTGCCATTGAGAAGACATGCCTTCACTTCCTGCTGCTGATCTGTCCCCAGACCATTCTGGAAAAGTATAAGTTTCAAAACAAATGCTGCTCTATTTTAATCAAGGAAAATTCTTCCCTGAAAATTCCTGATATCACTAAAATCATAGATCCAGACCAGTCCCCCCCCCCAAAAAAAAAGCTAAATTATATGTTTTGCCCTCAAGGGAATTATGTTTGCCTGGAGGGTGGAGAGATGTATAGTACATGCACAGAGAAGCAAAAAAAACAAAGTCTGCAGTCACAAAAGCAAAGGGGCCCAGAGAAATGGTATAAGAAAATTTAAGGAGAGAAAGAATGTGAGTAAAGAGCCCTTCAGGAAAATTCCACACAATATAAAAAAGCTGAGGTCTTACTCAAATGAGAATATTTGTTTAATCCTAACTAACCATTAACCTCCTTATCATTGAGGGGAAAATTCAGGTAAACGAGACATTGGCATAATGAAATGAATATAAATATGTTACAGTGCCAGTGAATGGGCAAGGGACCAGGAGCAGAAGTTGGGGGGGGGAGTATTTTCTTGTAACCGCACTCAATTCTTGAAGACTTGAGAACAACTAGTAACCTCAATGGAAGTCTTATGCTCCCAAATGGGTGGAAGGACCAGTGGCTCTTCTTAGCCACACTTCAACCTTATATTTTCTTTTTTCCTTTCATATATTGCCTCTGTGCTGCTTAGTTTCTCTGGTTCTACGTTTAAGGTACTTGGTCTCTTTCCCTCATTCTGTCTCTTGAAAACTATCTCTTAGAGAATTCTGGACTCAGTTCTAACTTCTTGTTAAGAAAAACCTTCCTAATCTAAAACCACTCTCAAGATAGATTAATTCTTCTAATTGCAAGATGCCATTTAGTGTTCATAGGTTAACCTTATTATACTCTCAGAAAAAATGTGAATTTGGAATTTGCCACTGAATATAAAAGCATAAAGTAAGAATGTGGCTCGTCTTATTTTGCCTACCCTATCCTGGGAAAAAAAGTAAATATAATCTCAAATTGCAGGAGGTCTGGGATCTTTCCTCTAGATACCAATATTCAGAGTACTTACAGGGAAGAAGAAAGAAATATCTTGCTACCAATCTCCACCCACTCTGAGCAGAATTCAAAGTGCCTATAGGAATAAACTAGAATAATGAGTAGAACTGGATAAAACGTAACTTAATTGGAATAACTGTAAAGTCATGTGCCCGCATTCCAAAGATTAATTTCAAAAGTACACTATGGAGGACATATGCTGAAGACAGTAGTTCATCTGAAAAGGACCTGGAGGTTTTAGTGGACCACAAATTTAGTATATTGTAGCAGAGTAGCTGATCCTGCTACATTATCATGCAGCATTAAGAGAGGCACAGCATCCTGGACCAGGGAAATGATAGTTTTAATCTACTCTGACATGGATGAACCCTATCTGGAATATTCTGTAGAGTATTTTACTTTCTTCTAGGTGCCACCTTTTTGTGAC
>NW_025386017.1:0-1330 GCF_016433145.1 Gracilinanus agilis
TTTGCTTTAACCTTGACTCTAAAGATAAGTGTGAAAAGAGGAGAAAGGCCTACCCAAAATAAAGGGATTTAGTCACATTCCTCTTCCTGTGATTTTGTTACAAAATATCTCTAACACCCTACCAATACCAAGATCTGTCATCAATAAGTAAGCAGGCACAAATTAGCATTCTGTTTCAGAGATATCATTATGCATTATGTGCTTCCTACATGGAATCAAACATCTGAGTTTCACCTAGCCTCATATAAATAACCATTAAGAGCCATTGGAAAAAAAAAAAAAGGAAAACCATTTTTTTTTCTCCTTAACTTCCTCAACTTCAAAGTTTGCTATCAATTATTTTGAAATTTTCAAAATTGATTTTGGGGGTCCATTTTTCTCCATGACAAGTTTTTAGGAGCAAAAAGAAAAACACTGGGTAGAGTATATGACTCATTTCCCAAGAGGAGAGTTCAAGAAGAGTTTAGAAAAATTTGTGGAGAAAAATCCACATCTAGATTATTAAGGGGAAACTAAAAATGATTTTTTGGGGGACATTCCTAACATTTCGATTTTGCCATCAGAGATGACAACTATAACCTCCCCCATATCTCTTGTTGCCACTAATTGCTCAAGGCAGAACACTAGGCTTTATGGGCTATGAGTCTGACTCAATGTGGGCCTTAAAATCCCAGGTTCATATTATCTCTAGTTGATATTGCCATAAATACTGTTTATCTTTGAGGCACTCTATAATATCAATTTCACGATGATTTGGAGTTTCTCCCTATATTTAACCATACTCATAATGTTAAATTTTTTATAGGCACCAAATGGAGAAACATATGTTTATCATTTGTGGATTTTAAATTGTTTTCAAATGACATCAATGAGATATATCCTTAAAAGAAAAAAAATCAGGACATCAAGTCCTCAAAGTCAGAACACAAGCAAAGATTATTGTGGAATAATAAAACATTCTAATTTATAGTGACATAATAAACTAATTGTTAATAATGTCTTCAAGAATGACTTTCATCTGGGCCTGAACAAAACAACCAGGGATTGCTGAGAAGATATAGAGGAGATTCATTTTTCACTGGTGGCAGAGGTCCTACTGAGCTGATCAAGAGTTCAAAGAGAAGGCAAAGTTAGGCAGCTGACTCCCTCAAAAGAAGGCTGGAGGAAATAAGATCATTTTTTACTTTAGGGCCCCAGATAGTTTGCAACTAGGGTCCAAATACTTCAGGATACACACTGGATCTAGACTTGAGCCTTAAGAGGATGTCAGAGTTGGGGAATTGCCAAATAAACAGTATAAGAGCTTGAAAAATTCAACCATTAAAAAAAA
>NW_025386018.1:0-6682 GCF_016433145.1 Gracilinanus agilis
CTCTCTCTCTCTCTCTCTCTCTCTCTCTCTCTCTCTCTCTGTCTCTCCTCTCACCACCACCCCACTCCTTTCACCTTCCTTCCAACTCTCTCATTATCTTCTCTTCCTCCCCTTTCTTCCTATCAGAACACAAAGATATATCCCCAAAATACACTTTATTCATGGAGACCTAAAGTTCTTTTCACAGATTACTGACACTGCCTTGCCTTTTTCCAGCGCAATGATACAAAGGATATATTTCATAATTTCTAAGTGGCTTGCCTTATGCTGGCAGATGCTTTTTATCATTTGGCGTTTTGGGGTAACTTTTCCCTTACCATGTATACAATGGGTATTTTTGTGCAGAGTCTGTGGGCCTGCACAAACAGAGCACTGCCAGCTGTGTTTTCATAGGCAAACTGTTATTTAGCCCCTCTTGGACAGATTTTGGGCTTCCTGCTGGTACTCTATGGTCTGTTGGATGTGTGATGTCAGTACATATTTATAATTCTGCTCCCTGCAGAAACCAAAAAGTGAGCTGCAGAGTAGTTGGTTTAATTTTTTAAAACCCTCATCTTCCATCCTAGAATCAATACTGTGTCTTGGTTCTAAGGCAGAAGAGTGGTAAGGGCTAAGCAATGGGGTTTATGTGACTTTCCCAAGCTTACACGGCTAGGAAGTATTTGAGGTCAGATTAGAACCCAAAACCTCTTCTCTCCAGTGATCCACCCCAAAGTTAGTGTCATTTAACTAATATTCAAGATTTTATGTAGCTGTAGGAAGATCCATTTATGAATTTCTATGGACTGCTTCCTGAGTCCTTCCATGTAGTATATAATATAACTATATGGAATGACATTTAGAGCATCAATGTTATTAGACTGTTCAAAAATATCTCATGTCCCAGAACCAATCAAAAACCTTTGTTAAATACTTTCTCTATACCAGAACTGTATTTAACACTACGGATCCACAAACATGAAACAGTCCATGCTTTCGAGAAATTTAAATTCTTTTTTTGGGGGAAAATGTAGATATACACAAGGATAGACATAATGATATACAAAGTGAATAAAGGGTAAATTGAGAGATCGCTGTGAGCTAGGAGGATTAGGAAAGTCTCCCCTATAAGGTGACTCTTGAGCTGAGCCTTGAAGGAAGTCAGTACTACTTTCCTTATTCAGAGTCCTTATTCACTATTTGGTGAGGGTGCAAATAGTATAATATGATTATGTCCATTAGGAGTTAAAGAAATTATGATAAAATATGGTGTTTCTCTCAAGGTAAAAAGGGCATTTCATTCAGTCATGGATCTCCCAGACTGAGAGACTTGCAGTATGGAATCATAGAAATATAGAACATCCAGCCAGGAGGGACTTTAGAGATCACCATATCTAACTCCCTCAATTTACAGCTAAGGAAACTGGCCCAGAGATTGTCTCAGTATTCACTGGTACAGTTCTGTCAGAGGTTTTATCCTTATTACTGCCCCTGGAGGCCATTTTCATTCACCTAGTAAGGATGAACTAAGCAATGATAGTATCTGCTCCTTCTGATACTGTTGAAGGGAAAAAAATTCTGACTAGCCATACCCATTTTTAGTCTACCTGTTTTGGGTCTGTGTGGCTTCATTAATGGTAGATTTGTGAAAATAATACAGTGAGATTTTGAGAAATATATTCGTGAGACAGGATCACGCATTTATGGGATTTGGCTCATTTGTGGATCTCAAAGCATTTTAAAAAACTATCTTTTTTTTTTTAAATGTCTTGTGATCTTTTTAAAACCTTATCTTCTGTCTCAGAATCAATACTGTTTATTAGTTCCAAAGCAGAAGAGCAGTAAGGGATAGGGATAGGCATTAGGGTTAAGTGACTTGCCTAGAGTCACATAGCTAGGAAGGGTTGGAGGTCAAATTTAAACCCAGGACCTCCTGTCTCTGAACCTGGCACTCAATCCTCTGAGCCACCAAGTTGCCCCCTAAATGCCTTGATATCTTTTGGTTAATATTACTCAGTTAGCCAGCATTTAAGTGCATACTCTGTGCCAGACCTTGTGGTATGCACTGTCCTCTCACTCTCAGGAAGCAATTGTTTAAAAGAAATAGGGGCAGGGAAAGGCTGAGAAAGACAGTTCAGCAAAATTATTGAGACACAGAGAGAAAAGAGGCAAGCAAAAAACATCTTATATCAAATCGATGGGAAAGGATGGAAAAGAAAGCAGAAATAGAAAATTGATGGGAAGTTCTATTTCTTCAGACAACTTTTCTCCAGAGTAATTGCTATGAGTACCCCTGTGTCTCAGTACATGAGTATGCATGTGCCAAATAAAGCTCACATGCACCTGCATAAGGAGTGTTGAGTAATGCTAGAAAGGCAGAAAAGACTCCCCTAGAAGCTAATGGAATTCAAGCTCCTGAAGGATCAAGTAGGAGTTATCCTGCACAGCTAACAGGGAGCTTTTTTCACAAGAACTATGGAAGGTATGATAAATTAGCATGTTCTAGTGAGCCGGAGAAATGATTGTGTCGGTGTTTCATCCAGAGTCAAATAACAACTACATGTATATAGAAGGTTTCCCTAGAGGAGAATGCCAGAGTGATGAAGCAAAGCTGTTCTACCCTCTACCTTATCAGGAAGAGTTGATTGTTCCTTGAAAAAACAGTAGCAGGATTGCAAGAGAAAAAAAGAAAAAAGAATCAACACAGGGCAAGTCATTTAGAAATTATGAAATAAGACTTTGTTTCAATCAGGTTGGGAAAAGGCAAGTAACAGTCAATAATCTGGGGGCAGCTAGTCGGATCAATGCATAGAGAACCAGGTCTAGATACAGGAGGGCATGAGTTCAAATCTCACCTCAGACACTTCCTAGCTGTGTGACTTTGGGCAAGTCATTTAACTTCAATTGCCTACCCATTATATCTCTTCTGCCTTGTATTGGTTAATACACAGTACTGATACTAAAACAGAAGGTACAGATTTAAAAAAGAATTTTGAGTCATTTGAGTCTCTATGAAAATAGTAGGTTTGGGGGATACATCCCTGCCGTTAGAGGATGAAGAAAGGAGGCATATTCTTCCCTCTTCTTTTTCATCTACAAGAGTCCTGGGGGAAAGGGTTGATTTTCACTATTGGAGGATAGACATTTCTGGCACATCTCAAAACATATTATCAGGGTAACTCTCCAATCTGTTAACATAGAGAACCAGCTGTGGCCTTGAGTATACACATAGGTCAGTTTCTTTCATCCTTCACCCACCTCCGTAACGAATCTGCTTCCTTTTGCCCCTTAGGACCTCTCTACCTGATTGTAGAGTACGCCAAGTACGGTTCTTTGCGGAGCTTCCTCCGGGAAAGCCGAAAGGTGGGACAAAGCTACATGGGTGGTAATGGCAATCGAAATTCTAGCTACTTGGACAATCCAGATGAGAGAGCACTGACCATGGGAGATCTCATTTCCTTCGCCTGGCAGATTTCCCGAGGAATGCATTATCTTGCAGAAATGAAGGTACAGTCCTTATAGACTAGCCTTGCTGGGTCTACAAGGAGAGCCATCTTTCTCTGTCATTAGCTTGTGCTTACCCCTACTGTAATAAGCACTGCTCATCTCATCACATGTCCTCTCCTGGATGATTTGGTATTGGGGAGTTTTTGTTGTTGTCATCTTCTTTTTTTCTAGCTGGTCCACCGTGATTTAGCAGCCAGAAATGTCTTGGTGGCAGAAGGACGAAAAATGAAGATTTCCGATTTTGGCCTTTCCCGAGATGTTTATGAAGAGGATTCCTATGTAAAAAGGAGCAAGGTAATCTATTGAGAGATTTGTGAAGCTATTTCTAAAGAATGAGAATTCTTGCTATTAGAAAAATATGTGCAGTGATGGCCAGAAAGCTATTCCCAGTATAAAAGGGATAAGAAAGTAGGCCTGATCATTGTTTTGAAGCCTAAATATCAAGAGCAATATTCTAACACCATTACGATACATTCCCTTACTTCAAAAATGAAAGTTCTTTAAACACAACTCTGCTTACTGAATATGGTGCTCAGTAGGCTTCCATTCATGTTCAAGATCTTTGCCTTGGAAGGTCCAATTCTTCTAAGACACAATCACTTAACTAAGGGGACTTTTTTTTTTCATTTTTTATTGTCATGCAAAACATACTTCCATATTGGTCATTGTTGTAAGAGCAAAGTCATACATAACCCAAATCCCAAAATAAAACCAGAGATACACACTGATAGGAAAGATGACTCCTAAAAGGTCTTTCTCTGGAGGTAGACTGCATTCCCCATCATAAGGCTTTCAGGATTGGAGGACATTCTAAATGTGGGATAATTTAATGTATTTTGTACTATGAAGAAAAGGAGAAAGACTCTAAGATACTTTTATCTCCCTTACCCTTTTAAACCAAAGGGGAAAAGTTCCATTTTGCCCTTTAGATATAATCTTTTATTCTTTGCTGATCACAAAGAAAACACTTTGAAATACATTCATGGTTCCTCTAAATGTATTTTTAGTTATTATTTACTTTTTTAAATCACTCTTTCTTTTGAAGGTCATCTAGTGCTGTTTTTTAAAAGTAATTTCTCTCTTCTCTTCAATTCTTCGTCTTGCTTTTTTAGAGGAAAAGGTCATGGTATTTTTTCAGTGTAATTATAGCTGTTAGCTAACAAGAAGCTGAAATAAAATAAACAAGAAGCAATGACTCATACTTGGTAGAAAGTGTCAGGAAGGTAGTTTATAGGAGAGGGAAACTTTCTCCAAAGCAGGCAGCCTGATGAATCTGAGGGCTCATGTCCAGTTTGTTCAAATGCTGATGAAAATTATGTGCCTGGAAGACCCAAAACTCTAAGGCAGCTCCATCCTTCACAAAGAACCTCCCTTTAGGCTCCCAATGATTCCTGCATTTGCAAAGCTTTTTCTGATTCTCATAATGCTGTTTTTTGTTTTGTTTTGTTTTGATCATCATGGGAAATCATACTGATTTATCAATTTTTCCCCATGTAACCAGATGCATTTATCTTGCTAATTTTATTTATACCCTCTGCCTCAGGTACCTGCTTTTGATTTCCCTATGAAGGAAATGCTTTCAATAGCTTTGGGCAGTGAAGAGTAGGGGGTGGGGGAGATGCAGGGCAGAAAGGGGGGGTGAAATACTGTAAATATGTATGGCATGATGAGTGTAATAAGTGTCGAAATAGTATAAGTATTAAAAGGATAATACTTCTTCATGATGCTAGTGATGGGAACCAGAAAACAGAGCTATGTGTTTGCAACATGATGCCAAGAGCTGACTTTTATGTTGTTGACTTAGTGAAGACAATATTTCCCTTCTTTTGAGCTCTGGCTTTGTAGCTTTATGAAACTATTGCTACCAACTAAATATAAAGCAATATGAAGAAATTCTTCCTGGACTTCCTGTCCAACTGACTGGTTTAATTGAGGGTAGTTCTTTCATCCCCTACTTCCTTTATAAAAGAAGAAGTGTGTTACCATGAAAGCTTTATATCAAAAGAAAAAAAAAAGTTTAACTGGTGACACCAGCAACTAGTATCACTACTAAAATAATCCCAAAGGATGAAGAAATTTGTTTTTAAACCCTTACCTTCTATCTTAGAATCAATACTATGTATTGGTTCCAAGGCAGAAGATTGGTAAGGGCTGGACAATGGGGATTAAATGATTTTCCCAGGGTCACTCAGCTAGAAGGGTCTGAGGTCAAATATGAAGCCAGGATTTCCCATCTCTGGGCCTGGTTTTCAATCCATTGAGCCACCTAGCAGGCCCTCCAAAGTCAAAATTTTATATGAATAGATAGTAGAGAAAATAGCAAGGCATAATGGATAAAATAGATTTGGAGTATGAAGCTCTGTCCTCAAATACATGGACACTTACCCTCTCTTAGCCTCAGTTTCCTCATATGCAAAATGTGGGTATACATTTTGTAATATTGATAGTGTTTACTTTGCTGAGTTGCTAGTGAGACTCAAATGAGGTGACAGGCATGTAGGTAGTAGGTGGATGTAGCACAGCTTTGTTCTTTTGGAGGCAGGAAACCTTGAGTTCAAAATCTGGCCTTTACTAGCTTTGTGACCCTAGGCAAATCAGTTTTCTCATCTGTCCAATGAGGTGGAGAAGGAAATAGTAAAGCACTCCAGTATCTTCGCCAAGAAAACTCCAAATGGGCCCACAAGGAGTTGGGCACAACTGAAAAGACTGAATGACAACAACAAGGTGGATGTTAGAAAGAGAGAGAGAGAGAGAGAGAGAGAGAGAGAGAGAGAGAGAGAGAGAGAGAGAGAGAGAGAGAGAACATTAACTGTTTACTATGTGCCAGATACTATGCCTAGCACTAAGGAATACAAACACAAGTAAACAAGAGACTCCTTGACCTCAGAGTTTACGGAAGTCCACACATACAGGGGAGCAAGAAAGAGGAAGATGATATATGTAAAGTGCTATATAAATAGTGATTGCTGCTGAAATCTTCAAAACAATTTTTGAGCAGAAAATATTACAGTAAATACTATTTGTTTAACATGGACTACATTTTCTGTTTACTTTAGTTAATAATTTGTGAATATTTTGGTTTGTAGAATATTTTATGAGCTGTTAAGTGGTCAATTCCCAAGTTTTTGACTTAAATTTCTAAAATCCAGGTGGGCAGTCCATTGGCTGGTCAGCTAGCATTTTATATATATATATA
>NW_025386019.1:0-2368 GCF_016433145.1 Gracilinanus agilis
ATTGTCCCCTATTAGATTGGTCTGGCAACCAGCACCCAAAAAATGAACTTCATGAAAACACATTGGTCCTGGGCTGAATGCATAACAAAGCCAGAATTGGAGCAGAATGTAAAGACTAGCCAACTCTGCTTTCATCTCCAACAGGGAATTTGATTTAGGACTTGCCTCAGGAAGAATAAATTTTAGTCTTCTCCAATGAGCTGACTTCACACTTCATGCCTCTGCAAACTTCCCCCAGAATAGCAGATCCTAATCAGAATGGGTATATTTTATTTGCTTTGCCATCCTATGTAACAATGCCTGCCCCAATCTTTTTTTTCACTCAATGATCAAAGAACAAAAATTAATATTACAATTGCTACTGGAAAGTTATGACAGCAGATGTGCTCTATGGATCCAGTGGCAATCCCTCTTGTGACTTACCTAAGCCAAAGCTCCCTTCCCTGGTACACTGTCCTCCTAGAAGAATGTAAGTGCCCTGAGGGCAGAGACCACCTCACTTTTATAGCTGTATTCCCAGGGCACAGCATCATGCCCAGACTGCATGTAGCAGGAAGTGAATAAATTCTTTTTTTTTTTTTTTTTTTTTTTTTTACATTTTTAAACCCTTAACTTCTGTATATTGGTATATTGGCTCTTGGGTGGAAAAGTGGTAAGGGTGACTTGCCCAGGGTCTCACATCTGGGAAGTGTCTGAGTCCGGACTTGAATCTAGGACCTCCCCTCTCTAGGCCTGACTCTCAATCCACTGAGCTACCCAGCTGCCCCCCTGAATAAATTCTTGTTGATGGATCTGATAAAGTTCACCAGCTCTTAGTTGTAAAAAGGTTAGGTTTAGACATAAGATCCTTTCTGGCTCCAATTTTATGATGCTCTGCTGTAGTGGGCAGCTAGGTGGCACATTGGATAATGTGTCAGGCCTGGAGTCAAGAAGACTCATCTTTCTGAGTTCAAATCTAGTCTCAGCCACTAACTGTGTGAGCCTGGGCCAGTCACTTAATCTTGCTTGCCTCTTCATCTGGAAAATGAGCCGCAGAAGGGAATGGCAAACCACTCCAGTATCCTAACCAAGAAAACCCCAAATGGGGTCCCAAAGAGTCAGACATCACTGAACAAATGCCATCGTGAGAATTCTCAGGCGGCACTTCTGTAGCAATTATTCATTAGTCATCATTGCCTTGAGATGGTGCTTCTAACAACAAAATGAAGTGATAGGTTTAGAAAGAGAAGGCACTCAGAGGTTATGGTGTCTGAATCTCTCATTTTACAGATGAGGAAATGGAGGCCCACAGGGGCATAGAGACTTACTCAAGATCCTGCCAGTCCTAAGGAGTGGAGCACTAATGCAGATCAGGTCCTTCAACTCCAGATCCATGAAGAACTTGGAGACTGTGAGCTCCATAATGGGAAGACTGGATCTACACTGGAATAGATCCCCTTTCTCCCTCATAGCCTCTGGCCAAGGTTTTAACACACAGTGAGCACTATTTGATCTTAACTTTGTTTGATGGGATTGGGGGTGGAGGTGGGGGATACTAAAGCAAGAGATAAGAGTTAGACTTTAAAACCCTACCTAGAAAATCTTCCCTCAAGTCCATATTGAAGCAAACCTTCCTCAAAATTCAAACATTTTGAGGCCTATTCCATTGAAAGCTGCATGGATGTCAGATGGACAGAAACTGGCTGGCTATAATTTTAATTAATTTATTAATATTATATAATATCATATATTATGCACTACCACTTATATATGTACTTCTGCATCAAGTATTATACTTTATTAATATTGTACAATATTTTATAATATTATGCAATGCCATTTATCATATAATGTGTACTTTGGTTTCCAATATTGTACTTTATTATTATTTTATAATATTCTATAAAATTATGCACTGCCATTTATTATATAATATGTACTTTGGTCCCCAATATTATACTTTATTAATATTATACAATATTCTATATATATTATGCACTGCCATTTATTATATAATATGTACCTTGGTCCCCAATATTATACTTTATTAATATTATACAATATTCTATATATATTATGCATTGTCATGTATCATATAATATGTACTTTGGTCTCCAATATTATACTTTATTAATATTATACAATATTCTATACATATATATTATGTGCTGCCATTTATTATATAATATGT
This sequence comes from Gracilinanus agilis, assembly GCF_016433145.1. Classification (NCBI taxonomy): domain Eukaryota; kingdom Metazoa; phylum Chordata; class Mammalia; order Didelphimorphia; family Didelphidae; genus Gracilinanus; species Gracilinanus agilis. The sequence continues at coordinate 2,171 of NW_025386019.1, forward strand.
GCCTTGGTCCCCAATATTATACTTTATTAATATTATACAATATTATATATATATTATGTACTGCCATTTATTATATAATATGTACCTTGGTCCCCAATATTATACTTTTTTAATATTATACAATATTCTATATATATTATGCACTGTCATGTATTATATAATATGTACTTTGGTCCCCAATATTATACTTTATTAATA
>NW_025386020.1:0-1249 GCF_016433145.1 Gracilinanus agilis
GAGTTAACTGGTATTTTAATGTAACAAAACAAATAAATAATTTTCAAAAAAAGATTCACAGAACTCAGGTTAAGACCCCCCCCCCAACACAATAACCAACCATGACTTCAGGTGTAAAGACCAAATACAGTTCCAGAAGGCTCATGATGAAACATGGTGCCCACCTGCTGATAGAGAGATGAGACTCAGGGTCAGAATGAGACATATTGGGTTTCTTGGATGTGGCCAATATGAAAATTTATTTTGCTTGGCTATGAATGTTTGGAAAAGATTTTTGCTTTTCATTCTTTTCTCAAAGGAGGGGCAGAATTTTTTCTGATTTAAAAACAAAGTTTTACCCAAAGCCCCCACCCCCACCCCCACCCCGAGGGACATCAAGGAGAGTGAGGAGAAAGCAGGATCTAGGAGAACTGAATCTGCCAACTGGATAAAGTCCCTTAACCTTTCTGTATCTCAATTTCTCCATCTGTAAAATAGGGCTAAAAATACCTGCCCTACTTACTTCACTGGGCTATTGTGAGGATTCAGCAGGACCTTGGATAGGAAAGTGTTTTGAAAACTCTCAACCCTTTAAGGGGTTATTTTTCCCAATTTCTACCTCTTCCTGCCTCTTGTTCTTTCCCCCCCTACCCCCAGTGCTTTACTTTAAGAGGTAAATTAAGAACTGGTAAAAGGAAAGGGAAGAAATTGTTATGAAACTCCTTTTTAGGTCAGATCCATAGAAATGTATTTTATATATAGAAGTGTATAAAGAATGTGATTTTTTTAAAGGGGTTCTGATGAAAAGCCTGAAGCAATTGAATTGAGTTTAGAGTGTTCACTGGTACCCTTTGGATGATGCTTTTTTTTTCCCAAGGAGCCCTAGTCACGACCAGCAAAAGTACTTAGAATCTGTTACAGAACTAAAGAATTCAGCCAAGGATGAAGGGATGCAATCAACAAGAGTTTACTAAGTACCTACTGTGTGGAGGGAAACACGAAGGCCCTAGGGAATAGAAAATCAAAGAAGAAAACATTCCTAAGGAGAATTTGGGCAGCATGTGGTGCAATGGGTAGAGTACCAAGGCTGGAGTCGGGAAAATCTGAGTTCAAATCCAGCCACAGATGCTTATACTACCTATATGACTCTGGGCAAGTCACTTAACCTCTATTTGTTCTGTGTAAAATGGGGACACATTGGAGAAGGAAATGGCAAATAAGCCCAGTATCTTTGCCAAGAAAACTCCAAATGGGGTCACAAAGAGTGAGG
>NW_025386021.1:0-1553 GCF_016433145.1 Gracilinanus agilis
TATATATATATATATCATATTACCCACAAAGGTATGGTAAAAGCCTTTGTCCAATACCTTGCTGCAATCCATATATGCTCTATCTTCAATCTTCCCATTATCTACCATTTTTTGGGACTAGCAAGTGGGCTCCCAAACTAAGGAAACTCTCACTTAATTTATAAATTATACATAGCTTGACTTCTTTCCAATACTACATGTATTCATGAAGATGAAAATGGATGCTAGGGGTACACATCTCTGATATCTACTCCTAAATCCTTTTTCTACCATCACTTGACTTTCCACTAACCCATTTCTTTGTCTACTTTTCTATAAATAGTTCTTTGATAAAAAACATAGAGTGGTACAGTGTTTTGCCAATTATTTTCAGTCCACTTTTACTTTATATTCCTAGAACTGTTTTCAAAACAATTGTTGTTGAGATTAAATGCTGACCTTTTTGTGGTGAGAAAATTAAAACTACCTTGAAGGTCAGAGAAAACAATCCACCAAATGCCAGCTGCAGGGAAAATGCCCATTTAAAATGACTGCTCCCTTCCTGACATTAAAACATGTAATTTCCTAGTATTCCCTGAAGTATAAAAACCCTTACCCATTCTGATTGTCTCCAAAGACTCCAGTTGTGATAGGGCTGTGATCCAAATCAGCCTTTTCTGGTGAAAGAGCTCTCCCAGTTTAATCATCATGCTTCTATTATATAATTGTGATTGTACATACAAAGTGGTAAAAAAATCACCTTCTACCTCAAATAGTTGTGACTAATGTATTTGTATGTTTTTGCCTCAAATAATTCAGATAATTGGATGATTTCCATGTAGACATTTTGCACCTATAGACATAGAAAGTATTAAATCAAATACTTATTAGGTGAGGCAAGTTAATAAAGTGTGTTGAGGCCAGAAGCCTCCTCATCTATTACTAGCAAGCCTCAAACTACTGACCTACATTTACAATATAGTATGTGTCTCTTAGAGCCACCAAAACATTTTACAGATTATAAATCTTTTTCTATGCACATACGCACGTCTCCAAGAGCTTTATGCTCCTAAGAAATTAATTTAAATAAGAAATCATTCCCATTTTTCTCATTTTAATGTTATTTATGGCTAATTTCCATCACTTATATTAAATAATACAGAAAGGGCGAAAATCTCCCCATGCCTAAGCTACACCCCTGGCAGTAAGTTAAACAATTTAGGAAGCTATGTTATCTTAAGAGAATCAATTCACAGTGTAGTCAAATAAAATAAGAATGGATTTTTCACTTTACATTTAAATCATGATGGTTTAATTCTCTACTTTGAAGGGCATGTAAATTCAAATCTGTAGGATCTTATTGGAAGTGTAGTCATAAATGGATAGATGGCAAGATTTACAACGTTTCTACTCCTTGCATCCCAAGATACTGAATTTATATACTCTTTTGTCCAGAAGAAAATTGGGTCCCTATTATTTATAATGTAGTTTATTATATTCTCTTTGTCTCTGTCTTTGTCTCTGTATCTCCATTTCTCTCTCTCTCTCTCTCTCTCTCTCTCTCTCTCTCTCTC
>NW_025386022.1:0-1206 GCF_016433145.1 Gracilinanus agilis
TATATATATATATATATATATAGTGTGTTGTTGTTGTTCTTTGGTCGTTCTTCAGTTGTATCCAATTTTTCACATCTCCATTTGAGATTTTCTTGGCAAAGACCCTGAAGTGGTTTGCCATTTCCTTCTAGATAAGGAATGTGATGCAAAAGGGTTAAATGACTTCTCCAGGGTCACACAGCTAGTCAATGTGTGAGGTTGGATATGAACTCAGGTCTTCCTGGATCATGGGTTGGCATTCTATCTGCTTGGGACACCTATTTGCTCTACATGTAGATATGCATTTATGTATTTATGTGTATGTGTGTGTGTAAATAAAATGAATTGTTTCAAACTCAGGGAGAAATTCTTCTTAGGAATAGTATAAGAATAGTATAGTCCAGTGATGACAAGCCTTTTAGAGATGGAGTGCTGTGGGCCCTGCCCCTACCCCAACCCCCAGACTGAGTGCCTTCCCCTGCCCCAGAGATCATGTGCTATGCCCCTTCCTTCACTGAGTGGTGGGTGTACTCCACTCCCCTCCCTTTACCCCACACAGGGGAGGGAGGAAATGCTCCCATTGGACTGCTGGACAGAATGGAGGGGATGTGAAAAAATGGCATCAATCTCAGTGGAGAGGGAATGGGGAGCAGCTCCATGTGAGTCCCTCTGACTTTCTAGTAACCAACTCTAGTGGGGAGAGGGCAGCCACATGTCTACAGAGAGTTCTTCATGCTGTATTTGGCACACGTGCCATAGGTTCACCATCACTGGTAGAGTTACATTATTATAAGTATAGAATAGTATGTCACAGAAAATAATGAGGAGAAAACAAATATATAAAAATTCCTTTTCAAGGTATATGCACAAAAGGTACATAGGATAATTGTGAATCAGTCAAAAGTATAAGAACCCCTCAAAGGGAGCCTTCTGCTCCCACCCAAACTGAAGTCAAGCTGGGTCTGTGTGGTGTTGCCCTTTCTTTTGACTAAAAATTAAACATAAAAAAATATTCCCTGTCACCTCTGTAGAGGCAATTCATGGCAGAATAGATGAATTGCTGGTCCTGAAGCCAGGAAAAAATTGAGTACAACCTATGTGTAACCCTGGGCAAGTAACTTAACTGCCATCTGCCTGAGTTTCTGTCACTATAAAAATGGAATAATAATAACACCTACCTGGTAGGGTCGTTTTGAGGATCAGATGAAATATATATATATATATATA
>NW_025386023.1:0-1818 GCF_016433145.1 Gracilinanus agilis
AGAAAGAGGGACAGAGACAGAAAGAGAATCAGAGATAGAGACAGAGAGAATAAAGAGAGAGACTGAGAGATAGAGAGACAGAGAAAGAGAGATGAACCAGCCTGCCTCTTTGCCTTCTAACATAATCCATCAAAGAGATAAATTATTTATTATGGCAGACAGTCCCTTTCCCCTATCTTCCATAGAGCTAAACTGCTGATTTCCATTGAAAGTGTGAAAAAAATGCCTGCATAACTGATGGCTGGTTATATTGCCTTGGATTCTTGGGGAGTTAAGAACTTGCTGCAGCCAAAGCCTAGGGATAAATGAAGGAGAAACTCAAAAACCAGATGCAAAGTCCATTCCAGGCTGATGGATCAGCTATAGGACAGCCAACAGAAACAGAGGAAAATAGAAGAAAGTGGAGATTGACTTCACTCTGTACTCAGTGGGCAACCAACACCTTGAAGCAAAGTGCATAATAAATAGTGGTTTGCTTTCCCTTTGTTCTGGAAACAGTGAAGATGGCTCTGATGAAGCAAAAGCCTGTCTGGAGTGCCAGCCAGTATTAGAAACCCAGCATGGTTCAGAATTGGACTGAGCAGGGACCAAGGGAAGGCACCTTTTCCCCACAGGGGTTTGTTTTCTGCAAACCTAAATGAAGATACCATTAATACACTCAAATGACTGGGTGGTTCATCCAGGAGAAATTCAATTCGGTTTATTCCAAACCATAATAATATGACTTCATCCAACCCAACATACAATTATTTACCGCCTACTTTCTGCCCCATCGGTTCGATTTCAGAAAAAAATTACCGAGTTCATGAAAGACAAGTTTCCTTCTTAACCCTTAGAGAGCTAAAGATCTGAGTTCAGTTCCTGCTTGGGACACACATCAGCTCTGGGCAAATCACTTAACTTCTATTTGCTTCTTTGTAAAATGAGGAGGCTGGGCAGATTGGATTTGGAGGTCCCTGCTAGCTCTAGCTCTAGTTTCTGAAACTTAAAATCAAAGGGACTATTTAAGGCATGCAAGGAATCATGAGCACTATTACCTTCAGCAGGACATTTATCTACATGAATTGCACTAAGTCAAGTGGGGATTTTATTTCAGCCTGAGAAATCCTACTGGGCGGCTGGAGATAGCAAAGTACAAAAGAATAATTCTTATTCAGCAGTGACAACTAGAGGTCATTCCCCTGCTGCCATCACAGGACTCGGTTGGATCCAAAGGTCCTCAGGCAGCAACCACAAACAAGCCAAGAGCTGCAAAAGAAGACAGAACGTTCACTTTCTTCCCCCGGAAACTATTCTGTTGACTGGAATCTATGCTCGTCTCCATTCTCTTATGGTCATTTCAATGCACATCTTGGACTTCTTATCAATAACGGCTCTCCTCATCTCTGTCGAGTGAACCAAAAACACGAGGGAGACACAAAGGTCACACCGTGTGTCAGTGTAGCGGGACGCTGTCAGCTTTCCAAAAGCACCTCATTCATAGATTTACGATCCGCCCTTGCGAATACTTTTCCTTATTTTCACGGGTTTAAATCAAGAACAGGAAGTGTATGTTTACAAGCTTTTTTATGACGTGTTACAATGGAATGGCGGAATCATTTGATCTAATCATGGCTGTGAATTCTGGACCCCAATCGATGGTGAATAATTCCAAAGACACCGAATGGAATTTTTCAGTTTCAAGATAATTTATGGTAGGGATTCTGTTCTAAGGACAGCATTCACTACAATACTGTGTGGTTTGATTTATCCTAACAGGTAGGAAAGGAACAGAAAAATGAGGGCAATCCAAAGAAAGGATCATTCCCTTTTTTTTTT
>NW_025386024.1:0-1674 GCF_016433145.1 Gracilinanus agilis
AGTTAAAATTAGGATGAAGCGAAGAAAAAAAGCCCTTATTAATTTATATACCTATAAATTAATTTATTAATTAATATGATTAATGACATTGATTTCACAATTTACTCTGCAGGTCACGGCACTTTATGTTACCACATATATAGGAAAAGTCAATGAATGATGGGAAAAGTCCTCTAAGAGTAAGACAGCCTTGGGTCTGTTGTTATAAAAACTGATGTGGTAGGATCTAGTGCAGGGTAAGGTGAAGTAAATCCTATGTGAAACACTTAAGATATAATTAGTGATTCTCAAAGGATCACCCACTGCAGTAGATGTTGTTAAATATGATGAATCTGCTAAAGCCAAACTCCAGGCATAACAGTATCCCAGAGCCACCAGCCAGGCAAAGAATGTGCAATTAGAATTGTACAGTTATCTATGTCTAACCGAAACTCTGTACTATAGGATAAAGCTTAGATTGACTGTGAATTAAACCCTGCTTCTCCAAGATGTAATAGTCATCTTCCTTCCAATTATCCCAAGGATATAATTCACTAATGCCTTAGGATTTTTATTTTTATTTTCTTATTTTTTAAAACCCTTACCTTCCCCATCTTGGAGTCAATACTGTGTATTGACTCAAAGGCAGAAGAGTGGTAAGGGTAGGCAATGGGGGTGAAGTGACTTGCCCAGGGTCACACAGCTGGGAAGTGGCTGAGACAAGATTTGAACCTAGGACCTTGCACCACTAGGCCTGGCTCTCAATCCACTGAGCTACCCAGTTGCCCCCATGCCTTAGGATTCTTGATGAAGCCAAGTCAGATGTAAGTTTATGAAGATTTATTACTTACAGATTTGGGGAAGGGAAAGCAGGATAATGGCTGGGAAGAAGGGAACAGGAAGTCCTTAACTAATTAAGGCTAATGATGTTATTGATAATCTTTGGAATAATATTAATCAAGTTTGATAGATGCCAGTCTGATTGGGCCACATTGGCCCAACCTAAATCAAGTTTACTTTGCTGATTAAGTTGTTGATGTTTCTTCTTGATAGTAAATTCAGGATCAGGGATTGATGAAGTAGTTCGAAATTGGTTGATGGTTGATGGTTGAATAAGTTCACCTAAGGCCTACCCAAACCATCCTTTCCAATCCAGTTTCAAATCTGAGATCCTTGTCAGTTCAAAATCCTGGCTTTTATACACCTGAACCTTAACTGCCCTTGGTACCTGCCAAGTTCCTGCCAGGCTCAGTTCATTCTACATTCTAAGCAGGTAACTGTCCATCATCTTGACTTCAACATGGCTGTTCAATATATCATTACACTGTCTGTCTCAGTTTTTTGAAACTTGTTAATATTTGTACCCATTGCACTGCCCAGCCCCACCAGGATGTAAATAACTTTACTCAAAGACTACTGTGTCCTTGTGTCTAGTTCAGGGCCTTGTGTAGAGTAGACCCTTAACATTTGTTGAATTAAATTGGACTAGGTCATCCCTTCTTGTTCTAACCTTCTAGGTTGCAGTGGAAGAGTGCTGGATCTAGAATCAGAGGATAGGGGTACAAATCCTACATGCTTAACTAGGGGCAAGTTGCTTAACTTCTTTGGGTCTCAGGATCCTCACTTGTAAAATAGGGGAGTTTAGAAAAGATGACTTTAAGGATCCTTCCTTATTAAAAGTTATGATTTTTTTTT
>NW_025386025.1:0-1998 GCF_016433145.1 Gracilinanus agilis
AAAAAAAATATCTAAAGAAGAAAGGGGAAATTATTAAAGAATAATTAGTAACAGTATTACATGGTTTTCTCTTTCTTCCTCTGATAGTTTATTTTTATAGCTATTCTTCCATTTCACTTACACTGGTAAATTTGCTGACAAAATAATACCTAATAATTGCTTTAATTTCATCTGTATTGGTTTTATATCCACCCTTTTAATCATTAATGCTAGTAATTTGGTTATCTTCTCTCTTTTTAATCATATTAATCAATGGTTTATCTATTTTGTTAATTTTTTCATAAAACCAACTGCTAGATTTACTTATTACTTCAACGGTTTTCTTACATTCAGTTTTATAGGTCTTGCCGTAATTTTTTTAAGATTTCTAATATGGTGTTTAGTTAGAGATTTTTAATTTGTTCTTTTTCTATTTTTTAAATTGTATTCCCCAGTTCACTGATTTTTCTTTCTCTATTTTATCAATATAAGCATATAGAAAATAAAAATTTTCCTCTAATTACCATTTTTGCTATATCCCATAGGTTTTGGTATGTTATATTATTATTATCATTCTTTTTAATGAAATTATTTATTGTTTCTATGATTTATTCTTTACCCCACTCATTCTTTAAGATTAAGTTATTTAGTCTTTAATTAATTTTTACTTTGTGTTTCCATGGTTCCTTATTATATGTAATTTTTATTGCATTATGTTCTGAAAAGGATGCGGTTAACATTTTTGCTTTTATACATTTAACTATAATGTTTTTGTGCCCTTATATATGGTCAATTTTTGTAACAGTGCCATGCACTACTGAGAAGATACTCTTTTCTGTTCCCATTCAATTCTCTCCATATATCTATCATACTTAGCTTATTTAAGAGTCTTTTTAACCCCTTTACTTCTTTCTTATTTACTTTTTGGTTAAATTTATCTAGTTCTGAGAAAGGAAAATTAAAGTCTCCCATTATTATTGTTTTGATATCAACTCATTTAGCCTTTTTAAAAATTTGGATGTTATATTTAGTGCATACAGATTTAATACTGATAATGCATCATTATCCATGGTAGCTTTTAACATAACATAGTCTCCCTGTTTCTCTTTAGATTCTATTTTGGTTAATGACTTTGTCAGAAATCATAATTGTGAGCACAAAAATAGCTGCTGGTTTTGTGTACATAAATGTTGGGTCCCTTTCCTTTTCTTTGATCTTTTTGAGATACAGACCTCATAGTGGTATTGTTGGGTCAAAAGATACACATATTTATATATGCCTTTTGGCATAGTTCCAAATGCGCTTCAGAATCTTTCAATCAGTTCACTACTCCACCAGCAGTTCATCAGTGTACCTATTTTCCCTCATTCCCTCCAACATTTATTATTTCTTACAATTATGATATGGTACCTCAGAGGTGTTTTAAAATGCATTTCTCAGAAATAATAGTGACTTAAAACATTTTTTCACATGACTAGTTTTGGTTTCTTCTCCCCAAAACTGTTTATATCCTTTAACCATTTATCAATTGGGAAATGGTTCTTATTTTTATAAATTTCACTTAGTTTTATATTCAGTATATATTTCAGAAATGAGGTTTTATCAGAGAAACTAGCTATAATTTTTAATGTTTTTTTAATTTAAACATTTATTAATATTCATTTTTAACATGGTTACATGATTCATGCTCCTACTTTCCCCTTCACCTTCACCACCCCACACTCCCCCCACCCATGGCCGACACACATGTCCACTGGTTTTGTCATGTGTCCTTGATCAAGACCTATTTCCAAACTGTTGATAGTTGCATTGGTGTGGTAGTTTTGAGTCTACATTCCCAATCATGTCCACCCCGACCTATGCGTTCAAGCAGTTGTTTTTCTTATGTTTCCTCTCCTGCAGTTCTTCCTCTGAATGTGGGTAGTGTTCTTTACCATAAATCCCTCGGAATTGTCCTGGGTCATTGCATTGCTGCTGGTACAGAGGTCCATTACATTCAATTTTACCACAGTATATCAG
>NW_025386026.1:0-9329 GCF_016433145.1 Gracilinanus agilis
TATTATTATTATTATTATTATTATTATTATTATTAGTAGTAGTAGTAGTAGTAGTAGTAGTAGTAGTAGTAGTAGTAGTAGTAGTAGTAGTAGTACTTCCCAGGACCCACTAGCATGGAAAAGCAGACAACAGTACCCAGTGAGGTATTGGGAGTTTCTATCTCCTACATAGTCAACATCAGTGAAGAGAGAATTCTGAGAAAGAATGAGCCAAGGATGACTCCAGAGCACTTGATGCATCATCCTGACTCCCAAAGGAAAAGGCTCAGTGAGGAATTGAGGGACAAGAGAAAAGGTAAAGAGGCAAGCTTTCTGCAATGTGTGCTTAGTAGAGTGACAAGGGACTCCACTCTAAGTCACTAGTTTGTAATGGATGAAAGAATGGAAAGTTAAAGAAAACAGTTGTGGGGGTTATGGGTAGTAAGAGTCAATTCAAGACAATTTAAACATAAAACTGACTCCAAGAGCCACTGAGATTAAGAGTAAACTTTGCAATTGAATTAAGGGTGCACATGCACAGAATGACTCAGAGCAGTTCTTTGTATGATGGTAAAGAACTGGAAATTAAAAGAATATTAACTGGCGAATGGCTGAACAAAGTATGGTACACAAACATCATGGAATATTGTTGTGCTGTGAGAAATGAAGAAATGGATGGTTTTAGAGAAATCTGGGAGGACTTTATGAACTTATTCAGAGTGAAGTGAACAAAATGAGAACAATCTATACTATGGGATCCACATTATAAAGACAAAACAACTTTGAAAGATTTAAATTTTAAATAATAAAATTTCAAATGATGACTAACTGTATCTTCCTAGATATGACCTAGAAGGAAGCACAATCCCTAATAGAGAGGTGGTAGACTCAGGGTGAAGAATGAGAGTAATTTTTTGGACATGACCAATGCAAGAATTTGTTTTGCTTGACTATGTGTATTTGTTACAAGGGTTTTGGGATATGTGTGTGTTTTAATAGGAGAAAGAGGTAGGAAAGAGAAAAATGGATTTTTGTTCATTAGAAAATTAAATTGAATTTTAAAATCAAATTAAAAATAAACACTAAAGAGACATGAAAACTTCAGGGGAAACAGAACAAAATAAACTAACCATTTCCTTCTTTCCTACAGAAAAAGAAACAACTTCATTTTTTTCTTTCTAAGTTTGCTCAGATTTATTTTTGCCACAAGGTAGCTTTACTGTTTTAAAATGCTACTTTGTTAAATACCCCACTCCTTCTCCCATTTCATTCTGTGAGAGGGATTTTTGTGCTCTTGTTTAGTGGTAAGAAATAGTGGATAGAATGACTCCATTTGAACAGCCATTCTAGTTTTATGATTTTCTCCCCCTGCTATTTCACAGGGCTATTGTGAGGATCAGATGAACTACAAAAGGGATAATTCAACTCTTCCTGATTTCCCAGTCCAAGCCTATATCCACTGCATCCCTGAGTTACAAGCATCTAGTGATATAAGGCCAAAACCCCATAATCTCTGGCCTCAAAGAGTTTGCATTCTACTGGGGGACCAATATGCCACTAGATTAGTAAATATAAAATAAATATGACCATAGATTTAGATTGAGGGCAGCTAGGTAGTACAATAGGTAGAATATTAGGCTTAGAATTGTCTTCCTGAGTTCAAGTCTGGGCTTAGGCACATACTAGTTGTGTGACCCTGGGTAAGTCATTTAACTCCATTTCTTTCAATTCCTGTAAAATGAGCTGGAGAAGAAAATGATAAACCATTTCAGAATTTTTGCCCAGAAAATTCCAAATAGGATTATAAAGAAATGGATATGACTGAAAATGACTAAACAAACAACAGTAGATTTGGAGATGGAAGGGGTCTTAGAAGTTATCTAGTCTGAGACCCACATTTTACTGTTAATGAAACTGAGGGCTAGAGAGAATAAATGATTCACCCAAAGTAACACAGGCAATAAACTGTGGAGTCAGGATTTAAATCCAGGTCCTGTGATTCCAAATCCAGTATTCTTTCCAGTGCACTCTGTGCCCCCTTCGTCCATCTGCCTATGGGTGCATCTTGGGACTTTCCTTTAGGCTCAGAATTGCTTCACATAATGGAGCTTCTTCCAGAGAGGAAATAGCTTCAGATGTACCCCTCCCCTCAGAGTGACACAATGACACAGGGAGATTCCAAAATTGTCTCATCCACTGCTGTTCTTCAAGCTGTGATCTGACCAGGACCAGGAGTACCTTCTTTCTCCTTTTATCTTGGCCTTAAGTAATCTTGGGGCTTTCTAAAGAGGTCCTGGGAATGGCAGTGCCTTCCCAAACTACTGGTTCTCCTAATCAGACCCCCTGATCTGTTATCAAGTGTATGTGTGGGCAACCATTGTGGATAAGAGCCCAAAGTATGGTTATACTACTGACTTTGCTTCTAGCCTGAGACTCAAAGCCATCATCCAGAGAGAAAATGGTTATGGAGCCCAGAACCAACAACCATTTCTGCTGGTGCTATAGCTTCTACTTCCTCAGCAGGCACAGCTACTATAGATCTGGAAAAGAAAGTTCTTGCCACCAAAGTCCTTGACACCATCAAATAATTTGTTCTTAGAAATAGTATAGTTTTGTCAATGGGAATAAACTTGTAATAAATATATAATATAGAAACAAAATGCATGTTCTATTACATAATGCATCTCTCCGATGCCATATAATAAAGAAATAGCTATGTTACTCTAGATACGTTACTACTTTCTTTGCTATTCTACCCTAAGGCGCTTAGACCTTTCTGTATGACTTGCAGCCTGAAGATTCTTATGAGTTATCTTCTCCATTAGAATGTGAGTTCCTGGAGATCAGGGGATACCTTACTTTTTTCTTTGTATCCTTAAGTGTTTTTCGCATCTCAAATACTTAATAAAATTTTTTTCCATTCATTGATTCAGTCATTCATGCTGAGGCACAGGTTCCCTGGAATGTATCCCTGACAGCAGTTGTTTCCTTGTGCCAATCCTTTCCCAGAGAAAGATGGGAAGTAGTAAGGAGTAGAAAAGAGAACCTCTGGTCCTGGAATGCTTTTTTACAGTTAGATTTTTCAACTTATTGAATTAAAAGCCACTTCCTAAGAAAGATTCTTATTGAACAGTCAATTTTAATTTAATAGTATGTTTTCTTGCTTAAAGCAGGCATTATTACTTGAATAATCTTTTAGGTCTGGAAAAAAGATGTGGGTGTTTTCTGGAACCTAACACAAAGTATTGTTCTAAAAATACCTGTCATAAAAACAGAAACCGACTAAGGCTTTGGTTGGAGATACTTGCTTGCCAAAAACATCATTCACATTTTGCACAAGCCAGTAAAGCCTTTGAAATGAAGCTGGAGACAACAATGAAAATCACATACCTTTCTTTTTCTCTTAGTGACTACCTATAGTCATCCTAGCCTAGATGATGGCTTAAGGACCAAAAGGAGTTTGGTTTCTAAATAGAAAAACTGAATCCTTTCCATGAAAGATTGCCCCACTGGCTGGCTAGATTATCTTTCTTTATATGAATGTACTGATTTTGTGACATTGAATTTGTAACCCTTGCTATGGGCCAGTGTGTTTTTCCTTAGTTTAGTATTTAGACTATTGAGAGGGACGACTTTTAAATTCTCAATATGAAGTCTCACATATAGAAAGAAAGGAATAAAATTTTCCAATATAAACTCTTAAAGAAAAATACTGAGAATCAATTTCACATATTTTAAAAATATCTTCCAATTTTTGTTCTATGATATTCAAATGTCAGCCAGATCGCAAAAGTTAACTACAAGTAATGCTTGTTTTTATGTGTGTTTTCTTATCCTTTCCACCCTATTTCCCCCCCCCCCTGAAATAAAACACATGCATTCATATTGGTTATCCAAAAAGGGGAGGAAGAATTGGCATGGTTATTAGCACCAATATGTGGGGCTTTCTTGAAACCTTTGTAAAGTGAATTCCCCAACCTACGGGACCTTTAGGTCAATTTATTGGGGGTGGGGTTCTAGGGTTTTACTCTTTTCACCTTTCCCCAACCTGATGAGACCTCTCTTTTGGTGAGCAGAACAATGAAAGACCAAGTCACACACACTTGGTGACCCAGCCATAAGGTCACTAAAAGGCGGGTGTCCTGAGTGCAACCTCAGGGAAGAAACAGAGCTCGGAAGGAGGTCACTCGAGCTGCTGTTCATCAGGGTTGGTCCTAGTGTGATTTACTGGATCAGGCCATGACACCTTTATATCCTCCCTCCCATCTCAGCAGGGTCCAGAAGACCTAGGCCTGGGGAGAGGTGAGATTGTGAGCTTTCCCCTGGGTCACCTTCTAAAGAACTTTCCCATAATCTAGCTTTTCCAAGGCAAGGACAAACGAACCCTGGGCTTCCCCTTTCTTTGGGTTATCAGCTATGGGGTAAGCCAGTACTTTTGAAGCAATATACTGAATTTATGACACCCGAGGGCAGGGAGAACAATTTTCAGTTCTTCCTTCTTTCTCCTAGCCACTGAACTTCATGTGGTCCAGTGTAAATCAACAGAACTACTGCTGCCCAGTGCCTATTGTTGCTGGGATGTTTTATACCCCATCCTGTCAGTGACTTCGAAGAGTTAAATTGAATTGCAAAGGTCCAAGGAGTAAAGTTACACTTGTTAGCTTTCCCCGCCTAGTGCAGACATTTTAGAGAGGCATAAAACCCTAAGGTAAATTTAACATAGAACATAAAACTCAACTGAGCTCCCAAAAGAAAAGGGTTGGGGGGTGGGGAGGAATCCAACCTGGTTTCCAGTCATTGAAAGCATTTCTCAAGTGAGACACTAGTCACCCAGTCTAGTGGAGGAGGGGGAAGGAGTTTATAGTGAGTGGGCTAGGGACCTTCCAGTAATGTTCTATGCCTTGAAGGAAGCTGTTGCTGACAAAAGAAAGACATATGGAGCCATACTTCCCCATGAAGCATTTAGGTGACTTGTGCACCAAGTCTGAAGTCAGGAAGATGTGAGTTCAAATATTGCCTCAGAGACTTGCTGGCTGGGTGACTTGAGGCAAGTCAAACTGTTTGCCTCATTTTCCTCCTCTGTAAGATGGGAATAATAATAGTGCCTACCTCTCCCAAGGTTGTTGTGAGGATCAAATGAGATAATAATTGTAAATTGCTTAACATATTGCGTGGTCCATAGAAGGTACTATATAAATGCTAGCTATTGTGGTTGTTATTACTATTATTATTGGTATTGTTAGAATGGAGATTCACTTGCCTCATTCTGGTACACTACTGCCAATGAACCAAGGGGAGAGATCCTAGGGATGGGGGCTTAAAATCTACAAAATGCTCACCGGATTTTGAGCTAGAAGAGACCCTATATAAATCACCAAATCCAAGCCCTTCTTTATGTAAAGAAGTGGTTTCAATTCAATTCATTCACTATGATAACAAATGCCTACCTTGCATAAGGCAGAAGGCTACGTGTTGAGGACTCAAAGGTAGGAAGAATGGTCACAACAATAACTAACATTTATATGGCATTTAAGGTTTTGCAAATAACTTTTTTTTCATTTTTGATAACTTTTATTTTTTAGAAAAGTTATCCATGGTTACATAATTCATGTTCTTATTCTTCACCCCCGACCTCCTCTCCCCCCATAGCTGATGGGCATTTCCACTGGTTTTAACATGTGTCATCGATCAAGACCTATTTCCAAATTGTAGATAGTTGCATTGGTGTGGTCATTTCGAGTCTATATTCCCAATCATGTCCACCTCAACCCATGTGTTCAAGCAGTTGTTTTTCTTCTGTATTTCCATTCCCGTAGTTCTTCCTCTGAATGTGGGTAGTGTTCTTTTCCATAAATCCCTCAGAACTGTCCTGGGTCATTGCATTGCTGCTAGTACAGAAGTCCATTACATTCGATTTTACCACAGTGTATCAGTCTCTGTGTACAATGTTCTTCTGGCTCTGCTCCTTTCACTCTGCATGCAAATAACTTTACAACCATCTCATTTAGTTTTCACAACCACTCTGGCAGGTAATTATTCCCATTTTACAGTTGGGGAAACTCAGGCAGCCAGAAGTTAAATGACTTGCCCAGAGTCTCACAGCAAGAAAGTGTTTGAAGCCAAATTTGAACTTGGGTCTTCCTGACTCCAGTTCCAATGTTTCATCCACTGGACCATCAAACTGCCTGACATAGTTACTGAAAGAAAAAGAAATAATTCAATTGTGCTGAGAACTTCCTTTTCTTTCCACTAAAGGGTATGCTCTGTCAGCAGTTTAGTCCTTCTTGGTTAGGAAATTGGGCTGATCAACCTGGTTCTGTCCTTTAGAACTCTACCTGGAATATTCAGGCTATTTATTGGACAAAGAAGATGAAGCAGCACCATTTGGAGCTAAGAAAAATGCCCCTTAGTTTCTATGTAATGCCTTTGTAATCAAGTCATCACAGAAAAGCTCTTTTTCTATACTCTTCATCCCCAAAGGGTCCGTGGCCAACCATTTCCTATCTGTGGGACCTTGGACAAGACCCTTCCATTGTTGAGCCTCAGCTCCCTCATCTGTAAAATGAGGAGATTGGACCAGATCATCTCCAAGCTAGATAATGTGTAAGGTTCCCTCTGGCTCTCAGTCCATGATCTTGGGATTCCTCTTCTCCCTTCACCCAGTTTCCCCAGACCACATGTTTTATGACTTCATTCTTTGTCAAGGCTTGTTCTTGTTCTTCCATCTGACCTCTTTAACAATGACTCGCATTCAAGATCTGCAAAGAACTTTCTATTCATTGCTTCATTTGAGCCTTACAGAAACCCTAGAAAGTAGGTTCCACAGTATTAATACCTCCATTAATGAGTTAGTCGGTCCGCAAGCATTTGTTAGGTGCTTACTATGTGCCAGGCACTGTAATAAGCCTTGAGAAAGACAAAAAAGCCCTCCTTGCTCTCAAGGAGCTCACAGTCTAAAGAGGGAGATGACATGTAAATAACTAGGCATATATGGCTTGTCCTTCATTTTTGAGGAGGATCAATGACCTCATGAAGTGATGTATTAACTTGTGCAGGAATTGGGTTTAAGTGAGGCAGAGTCGCATAAAGTTGTCATTTTCCCAGAATTCTTACTCTTGATTGTCTCCCTCAAATTCTATGATTTGGCAACACTAACCTACTTACTATAAAATGAGTTAGAGAAGGAAAAAGCAAGCCATTCCAGTATCTTTGCCAGAGATATTCCTGGGTTCAAATCTAGCCTCAGATACTTCCTAGCTATGAGTCCTTAGGCAAGTACTTAGCACCAATTATTTAGTCCTTGCCACTCTTCTATCTTAGAATTAATACTAAGAGAGATGGCAAGGGTTAAGAAAAAAATAAAGTGATTGCAATATCTCTTCCAGAGTCATTAAAAGTCTACTGGCAAGACAAAAGCCAGGATGACTGGTGATGGCCTGGGATACAATGGATAACCTTTGGCTTCTTCCATGTCTAACCAAGTGCTAAGCAATCACAGTGCCACTTCAACCACCTTTATGGCCATTGGAACAAATTGTTCTCATTTGCCCATTTCGGCATTCCTCTTAAAATATATACAGAGGGGGCAGCTGGGTAGCTCAGTGTATTGAGAGTCAGGCCTAGAGACAGGAGTTCCTAGGTTCAAACCTGGCCTCAACAGTTTCCAGCTGTGTGACCCTGGGCAAGTCGCTTAACCCCCATTGCCTACCCTTACCACTCTTCTGCCTTGGAGCCAATACACAGTATTGATTCCAAGACGGAAGGTAAGGGTTTAAAAAAAATATATATATATATACAGAGTAGATAGCAGTCAATCTCAGAGGGGAAGGTCCAAGAAAATGGGGAGGGGGAAAGAAAAGGCCCCCTTTAGAAGGTGGTATTTAAGTTGAGGGTTGATAGAAGGAAACTAAGAGGCATAGGTAAGGAGAAAGAACTTTCTAGATGAAAGGAATAATCACTGCAAAGATGAGGAGATAAGAGATGGAATGTCATGTTGGAGGAACTATAAGTGGGTTTTGTGTAAGTTTTTCAGTCCTGTCTGACTCTTTGGATTCCATTTGGGGTTTTCTTGGCAAGAATATTAGAATGGTTTGCGCTTTCCTTCTCTAACTCATTTTATAGTAAGTAGATTAGTGTTGCCAAATCATAGAATTTGAGGGAGATAGTCAAGAGTAAGAAGTCTGGGAAAATAGGAAGGGCTCAAGTTATGAAGAGCTCTAAATGTGAACAGGGGAATTTATATTTGATTCTGGAGGTAATAGGGAGCCACTGGAGTTTCCTGAGCTTGGTGGTGATGTAGTCAGACCTAAACTTTAGAAAAATCACCTTGATAGCTTAGCGGACAATGAATTGGAGTGAGAAAAGATTTAAGTCAGGAAGACTATTTAGAAAACTATTACAGGGGGCAGCTAGGCAGCAGAGTGGATGGATCACCAGTCTTGGAGACAGGAGGTCCCGGGTTCAAATCTGACCTCAGATACTTCCTCGCTGTGAGTCCCTGGGCAAGTACTTAACACCAATTACTTAGTCCTTGCCACTCTTTCCATCATAGAATTAATACTAAGAGAGAAGGCAAGGGTTAAGAAAAAAAGAAAGTGACTGCAATATCCCAAGAGGTAATGAAGAGCCAGTACTAGAGTAAGAGAGAAGTGGATGGATATGAGAGATGCTAAGGTAGAAACAATAGGATTTGTACCTGATTGGATATATGGGGTGAGTATGAGTAAAGAATAAAAGATGATAGTGAGGCTATTAGCTTGGGTGACAAGGAGGACAGCTGTGTCCTTGATAGTGATAGGCAAGTTTGAAAGATAGGAGATAATGAGTTCTGTTTGGGATTTTAAGTTCAACACGCCAAAGGGATATCCAAAATAGCTCCAAAAGATTGCCATTGATGTGGGATTGGAGCTAATGAGAGAGACTAGAAATGGTCATATGTATCTGGGAATAATCAGAAAAGAGATGATGACTGAACAAATGGAGACAGATGACATTCTCAAATAATAGTATAGGACAATAGGCAGTCTGGATGGTAAGATCAAATGAGGATTTTTTTAAGGACTGAGGAGACATGAATGTGTTTGCAGGAGGCACAGAAAGAGCTTACAGATAAGGACAGATTGAAAATGAGAGAGAAAAAGTTTTAAGAGAGAGAGACAGAGAGAGAGAGAGAGAGAGAGACAGAGACAGAGACAGAGACAGAAAATCAGAGATAGAGAGACAGAGACAGAGACACAGAGTCAGATAGAAATAGAGTCAGAGACTGAGACAGAGACAGAGAGAGAAACACATACACACACAGAGATAGAGACAGAAACAGAGAGAGAGAGAGACAGAGAGAGAGACAGAGA
>NW_025386027.1:0-1773 GCF_016433145.1 Gracilinanus agilis
AAAAAAACCTTGGATGTAATATTACAAGAAATTATCAAAGATAATTGCCCAAAGATCCTCAAATAAAAAAATGAAATTGAAATTGAAAAAATTCACAGGTCACCTTCAGAAAGTAATCCTCAAATGACAACTTACAAGAATATAATAGCTAAATTCAAGAGCCACCAACCCAAGGAAAAATACTTCAAACAGCTAGAAAGAAACCATTCAAATACAATGGAACTACAATGAGGATCACAAAGGACCTAGCAGCTACTATATTAAAGGATTGAAAGGCATGGAATATGATATTTATTGTCCTGTTTTAAACTTCATTTTGAACTTGAGAAAAATTGAAAAACAAATATTAAGTAACTTTCCCAGAGCCACAATGCTAGTAAATATCTAAGACTAGATATGAACTCAGAACTTCCTAACTGCATGCTTGGACCTCTGTCCACTAAGCCACTTGAGAAAGTAGATTTTAATATATCACTATAGAAAGAACTTGTGAAGTCTGAAAGCAGACAGAAGCATTCCATTCTTCACTTTATTTCCTCCATTAATTTTTTCTAAGCAATTTACAATCTATATCATTTTATTTGCTGCCATAGTGTAGGGAATAAGGAGATGGAGGGAGGGAGAGAACATAGATCACAAAATGTTGGAAAATTATTATTAAAAACTGAATCAACATATAAAAATAAGTTTTTTTAAAAGAAAAAAAGAAAGTGGTTTTCAGCTGGATATTGAAGGAAACTTCAATTGAAGGGATTCTAAAAGGCAGAGGCAAGCCAAAATATACAAACCAGGCAAAGTATGTTCAGTGAAGATCAAGACACGTTACCTTACTCATGGTCTGAGACGAGATACAGAATGACACTGATAGCTCCATAAGCAATTTTTCTGCACCAATATGCAATACAGAAATACAGAGAGAAGCAAAGAAAATCCAAACAGCCAAATTTAAAGGGGACATACTACCATTACAATCAAAGGGTCCTGAGCTAGTACAAGCAGAAGTCCAAGAACAAAATCATTGGGATTTAGGTTGCATTGATATAGAGGCACCTTTGATACCTGTCAATCAATCTGTTAAAGACAGTGTAGGAGGAAAAGAGGTTTTATGGGTTCAATATATAAAAAGGTGGTCACCAGAGGATTGAACTATTGTCAATTCTAAATTAAGAAGAATCTCAAATCAAACTTGACCTTCATGTAAATTTATTTACATGAGAGGAGAGAGAAAGACATTAATAATCTATCTCACTGATTAGACCAGGTATATCTTAACCCTCAGCTAAGAGTTAAAAGGGCCTGAGGCCCAGAGGTGAATGGAGCAAACGCCACTCACAGAGTCCATAAAATGAAGTTTCCCAATAGAAGTTCAGGAAGATTCAGTCTTTTAAACTCACGACATGGAACAGTCTCAGTCACGTAGCTCCCTCAGGTCTCCTTCACCACCACTCGTAGCCTCACACTCCTCTCCCTCTTTGGAAGGGGTCACACACACACACACACACACACACACACACACACACACATATATATATATATATATCACTTCCAGTGCTTTCCCTTAGCCTTCCTGTCCAATCACAATAGAAGCTTTCCCAAAGAAAGCATAGGGGGTGGTGCATTGACTCTGATTGGTTACTCACTCTAGCATATGTGGGTTAGGACCTCCCAGAGTTGGAAGGTGCTCTCACCTTGTGTAGACTTAATTTAATTATCACAACAAAAAACCCTTGGTCACGGTGAAGATAAGAGAACAAATCTACCCAGCCTTAATCA
>NW_025386028.1:0-2181 GCF_016433145.1 Gracilinanus agilis
CTGTCTGTCTGTCTGTCTCTCTATATATATCATCTGTCTATCTCTCTAGCTATAGCTATTTGTCTGTCTATCTCTCTGTCTACCTCTCTATCTCTCTATTTACAGCAATCTGTCTGTGTATCATCTATCTATATCTGTCTATCTTTATCTATCTTTCATCTGTTTATCTATCTATAGCTGTCTATCTCTTTCTCTATCTCCATCTATCTACCTATCTATCTATCTATCTATCTATCTATCTATCTATCTATCTATCTATCTATCTGTCTGTCTGTCTGTCTGTCTGTCTGTCTGTCTGTCTATCCATCTTTCTATCGATATGATAGGGACTACACCTCTGATTTCTATTGGTACAGGCACAATCATAGGAATAGGAACATGTAATAATGTTCACATGTATGTGTATATGTGGAAATGCCTGAGTATATATTATTCATAAACGCATTGCAATGTGTGCATGGGTACATGTATGTATATGCCCATGTCCCTGCGTGTGTGTACATATATGGGCATATCATCTATTCCCAGCCTGAAGCCCTCCCGGACCAGCTGTGTCCTTCTCTGAGCAGCTTCTGGCTTCATTGCCAGCCTCTGTGTCTAGGCCTATCCAGAGGGGATTTATTTCATCTTCAGAAGCTCCTGCTGCTTTACATTTTGTGTCTCTTTGGTCTTTCTTTGATGTGGGCGCTTAAGCCCTGGGGCATTTCTATAGAGGAAGTGCAGTTGCTAGGCTAGGAAAAGAGAAATAAAGAAAATGCCAAGATTAAAAATGGAAATTCAGTCCCAGCTCTGGGTCCACCCTCTATCTTTCCCGGTGGATAGCCTTGATATCTTTATTGAGTTTGGACGAGGGCCCCAGGGACTAGGCCTGAAGGCCAACCGTCTCTACCCCAGGACTCACTGATTTTGGTATGTGTAGCTGTCTGGGGTCACATTAGAGCAACATTAGAAATAGGTTGAAATCTCTTTTTCTTTTCTTTTCTTCGTTTTGTTTTGTTTTTTAATTTTTAAACCCTTACCTTCCGTCTTGGAGTCAATACTGTGTATTGGCTCCAAGGCAGAAGAGTAGTAAGGGTAGGCAATGGGTCTTGTGACTTGCCCAGGGTCACACAGCTGGGAAGCGTTTGAGGTCAGATTTGAACCCAGGACCTTCCGTCTCTAGGCCTGGCTCTCAATCCACTGAGCTACCCAGCTGCCCCCAATAGGTTGAAATCTCTAAGCACTGGCTTCAGAATTTGATAGAGCAATGCCTTCCTCCCACCCTTTTC
Organism: Gracilinanus agilis; assembly: GCF_016433145.1. Classification (NCBI taxonomy): domain Eukaryota; kingdom Metazoa; phylum Chordata; class Mammalia; order Didelphimorphia; family Didelphidae; genus Gracilinanus; species Gracilinanus agilis. The sequence goes on from NW_025386028.1 coordinate 1,269, forward strand.
TTTTACTAAAAATATTATTAAAGTTATTAAACTGTGTATATATTTTTTGACCCAATAAGACTACGACTAGGCCTACACTCCAGAGAGATCAAAGAAAGAGGGAAAGGTTCTGTTTGTATAAAACTATATCAACTTCTTCATGATGGCAAGAACTGAAATGAAAGGGGGTGCCCATCAATTGGAATAAGGCAAGACAAAGTATGGTATGTGAATGTCATGGAATATTATTGGACTGTAAGAGGTGATGAAAGGGACATTTTTAGATAAATCAGGGAAAATTTGAATGAATTGATGCAGGATGAAGGGAGCGGAACCAGGAAAACAATTTATACAATAAAAATGTCTTAAAAATGAACTTCAAGAGACTTAAACATGGATCAATACAATGACCAGCCTCAATCCCAGAGGATCAAAGATGAAGTTTGCTATTTACCTCCTGACAGAGAAGGGATGGACTAAATTTGTAGAACTAAAAACATATTTTTGAACATGGTCAATGTGGGAATTGGGGCAGTTGCGGGGAATAGTGGATAAAGTGCCTGGTCTGAAGTCAGGAAGATTCATCTTTCTGAGTTCAAATTTGGCCTCAGATACTTACTAGCTATAGGACCGTGGACAAGTTAAACCTTTTGCCTCACTTTCCTCATCTGTCAATGAACTGGAGAAGGAAATGGAAACTACTCCAATATCTTTGCCAAGAAAATGCCAAATGGGGTCTTGAAGAATTGGACATGACTAAATAAAAAATGTGGGAATTTGTTTTGCTTTGTGCACAGTTGTTTACAAAGATTTTCTCTCTCTTTCTTTCTTCCTTCCTTCCTTCCTCCCTCCCTTCCTCCCTTTCTTCCTTCCTTCTGTCCTCCCTCCTTTCCTCCGTCCCTCCTTCCTTTCCTCCCTCCCTCCTTCCTTCCCT
>NW_025386029.1:0-1951 GCF_016433145.1 Gracilinanus agilis
CTCTTGCATATGAGTCTTTGTTGATTACATTTATCTGAGGCCAGATTTCCAGATCACAATTTAGATGTTTATGTGACAGAGCCCATATTAATTGACTGTATTTCCACTTGGGTTGTTAACAGAAGTAAAATGAAAAAGAAAGTCCCCCGCTGGGAGCTTTCTGGTGATGTCCCTTCATCTGCCTTCTCCTGAATTCCCTTCCACCTTGTGGGAGAATTTTAATGGTGATGTTCCTTTCCTTACCCTTCCTGTTGTTGTTGCTCAGTCATTTCAGTCATGTCTGACTCTTCATGATCCCATTTGGGGTTTTCTTGGCAAAGATACTGGAGTGGTTTGCCATTTCCTTCTCTAGCTCATTTGGCAGATGAGGAAACCAAGGTAAAGAGGATGAAGTGACTTGCCCAGGGTCACACAGCTAGGAGGTATCTGGGACCAGATCTAAACTCATAAAGATTTCTTCCTGACTTCCCTAAAAGTTTGGCCTTCACCCTACAACCTCTTAAGGATTAATTATAACTTTAAATGGTTTTCGTTCTATTTGGTAACTGCTATCAAAAGCCATGAAGGAAAACAGACAAGTTTTTTTTTGCCATAGAAAAAAACCTCTGGTACCATTACTGCACTCATGGGTTACCATTCAGCCCTCTGACTCCTAGTTTACTTACCAAGAGAAAAGGAAATTCTCAGGGATCTCTCTGGAAGCCCAAGGCCAAGACAGGCAAGCAGCAAAGATTTCCCCAAGCTAGCATATGTACTTACCTCTTGGGATCTGTAATAGAATTCCAGCAATGAGTTGGTAAGAAGAGAGTTTACCATTTTCCAATCCCTTTGGAACAAGGCCAGATTTTTCCAGACCTTCCCCTGCCCCTTTGGCCCTTCCCCATCATCTTTCCAACCAGAAGCTTGTTAACTGTTTTTCTTCACTTTCCTTCTGAATTCAATGCACCTCATGTGTTAAACTTCAAAGACAATTTTTCCACAGCAAGTGCCATTCAGTGACAAGTGGGAGCCCCCAATGGCTCTATGGAGAATTTGTTGTGTTTATGTTCAAATGAAGGAGTTGGAAATTCCCCCCCTTCTTCTTTCTTCAAGTGAAATTGTATTTGTGTCTGGATTAAGTTGTCCAGTATCAATCCTGAAATTTTAAAGATGAAAAGCAGAACAGCCACAGAAGTATTTAAAAGGTAAAATGATTACACAATGGCATTGGGCCAGGGTTTATGAATCATTGAATATGATCATAAAATCATAAAAAATAATCACCAAAAGGTAAATAAATTACCCAGCTTACTGCTTATTTTCACGTATGGTTTGACACAAAAGCTGCAGCCATGAATGATTTATACCTGTTTTAACAATAATACTCATTTTACTGAAAGATGGTCAGCACTAAGGCTGCCGTGGGCAAGATGCCAGTTGTCGAAAGGTTAATGTTTCAGCAGCAATACATTAAATTATGAATAATACCAGTCCCAAAATGGAAGGTTATTAGCTCAGTATGCTTAATTAGCCCAGCTAGAACTTTGCCATCAACTAGCTTTGCCCATTATTCCAATGTGGTGATGGGGAATGGCAATGTTGAGATCCTAATGCCTGCAGTGGGGGGAGGGAGAAGGGTCAAGAGAACAAGGGGTGGATCCACTTTGTTTTAATCCAGCCTAACATTATGAGAAGCCTATTCGGTTTCTAAGTGCTGGTTTTCAGGCCTTGGAACACCATAGAAATTGTGCTCTAACATATAGCTATGAAAGCTGTGTTTCAGTGTCTAAACCTAGAAATGGTTTCTACTTTAGGAATCCCGAAATTAGTATGGAATAGCACCTGAGTATTTCACTTAGGTAGATATAGTTGGGTCATGGTCTGGAACCAAAGTTAAATGGTTTTAAGGTCCAAATTCTATTGCCACATACTAAAATGAGGATGTTGGTCATAGGGAAGATCATTCTCCTCT